>NW_017672868.1:22445-26387 GCF_001879085.1 Nicotiana attenuata
CTTGGTAGTTGGGAATAGGCTGGTATGTGAGAGGTGGTACCGGGTAGGCTTGGTATTTTACTAGGGACTTGGTTCTTTGTGCAACCATCACGGCACTCACATCCTTTTTCTTGGACGCGCCACCAGATTGTAGGGCTTTGTTGGTAGCCTACAATGCTTCAAAATTAGTGACCATTCCGCTCTTAATGCCCTCCTCAATCCTTTCTCCTAGCTTGATAATATCGGAGAATTTGTGGCCCTCTATCAACATTAACCTCTCATAGTACTGCGGATCTTGAGCTCGGACAAAAAATCTGTTCATCTGTTCTTCCTCTAAGGCCGGCCTGACCTTAGCAGCCTCGGATCTCCATCGAGTAGCATACTCGTGAAACATCTCAGTAGGTTTCTTTTTCAGATTCTAGATGTAGAAGACATCTGGTGCATTTTCTGTATTGAATCTGAACCTATCCATGAAATAGGACACCATTCCTACCCAGCTTATCCACTTCTTGGGATCTTGGCTAATGTACCAAGATAGCGCGTCTCCTTTCAAACTTCTCATGAAGAGTTTCATGCGAATCTTTTCATCTCTTCCTACGCCGACCAGTTTATCACAATATGTCCTCAGATGGACTCTAGGATCCCCCGAGCCGTCAAACATTTCGAACTTAGGAGGTTTGTACCCCTCGGGAAGTTCAACGTCCGGCTGGATGCAAAGATCCTCATAATTCAGCCCTTCAGTGCCTTTGTTTCCTTCAACGCCCTGTACTCGACTGGTCAATTTCTTGAGCTCGGCAGACAAGTTCTTGATGAAAGAATCTTTGTTATCAGATTCTGGTGTGTTTGTAATGGGTTTGGTGTAGTGTGGCAAGGTTTCCACATATATGGGAGTGTGGTGGGGATGATCATTTGATGGTTCAGGGATGAAGAGTGGAGTGTTGTTGAGATGTGTGTTGCAATGAGTAGCGGGCTGTTTCTGCGGCTTTCAGATGGGGTGTTGAGCATTGGGAAAGTTGACGTCTGGAGTAGTGAGGGAGAATGACAAACTTGCCAAGTTCCGAACTTGGTCTAGCTCTTCTTGAAATTTCAGTAGCTTCTGTTCGAGCTGCGCGGCACTTTCTTTGGATACCTGAACACCCTGAGGAACCTCTACCCTTTCAGCTGAGTCGTCTTTTCTGATGTTGTTCACGTTCTCCATCTTTGCTTTGTTCTTGCTTTTGATAGGACTTGGAGGAGGAGGAGGTGGAGGGCCCTTGGATCTTGGAGTAGGATGATGATGCCAAATTGCACGAACTAACCTTTTTGGGGAGGGGAATAAAAAATAAGAGTAAAAACAACAAAAGGTAACAAGTTAGTGTGGATTCTGTGAAAAATATTACAATATTTAAACACATAGTACAAGAATATAAATCGTATCCTAAATTGGGTGCCTCGTTGTGCCCGAGGTAGGCCTAGCGACAAGTTGATGTGGAGAACTTATAATGCTAAATGCCTCATTTTATTGATGAAAATAAGACGAATCCCAAAACGACATTAAAATTGCATAAAGTAAAAAATATCACTAATGGCCGTTGGCCTTATTACATTTCAAAGCGGAAAGGAAAAGAAACTCCTAACTATTTGGTCCCAGAAGGACCTTCCCCAGATTGAATGTTCTCGTTGATCAGATCCTCCAGCTCGCGCAGATTTTCCAGTAAAAATGCCTTCGCCAGGCGTTCTCCTTCGCCTTCCTCAGCGTTTTGACAGTCGGTAACTCTTTTTCTCACTTTCCCTTCCAACTCCAGCAGACTGTATTCCAGATATTCCAGCTTCTCACTAGCCCTGGTGACTCTCTCTTTCCATTCATTGATTTGGTCACTTGATGGGAGATTCCTCCACCAGGTCAGCAAGAGTGAGGGTCCATATCGAAGTCGGGGACTTTGTCATTCATTTCCTACAAAACAAAAGGGTTAGACCCTTACCCCGCCGGACTCAACTATTTAAACCAATAATTAGCATAAACAGCATTTAGTTCTCCAAATAAATGCACAGAGTATGGTGTTATCCGTTTGGGTCCCAGGGGAACCCAGTGGACTTTGGATAAGCCTATGCTAAAGAGTCATTATGTGGACAGCATAACTGACTCGACTAGGTTTGACAGTGATGCATGAACAGTTAAACAGGATAGGATTTCTATGGGGTGCTAGACCGGTGCCCTTGAGCGGACGACTCAAGAGGGGAAGGCACGGAACCGTCGACTGCACCGCTGATCGACTAGTTTTACCGCAAATATGCCTTTGCCAAATTCAGGGGGTAATAATATAAGAAGAGCGCAACAACTCATCAAGCGTTGCTATGGTATTTGTTTGGCACGAGTGGAATATGATGTTGAAGATGCAATTATAAATTGTCACGTATTTTCACGTTCATAATAATTACAATAATTGCTCAAAAATTACAACGGTATTGAAGGAAAGCAGTAAATGAAAGCGTTAAAAAAGAAAAAAAAGAAACAAGAAGCCAAGTCAGTTTCGGATAAAGGCATTAAACAATGCAATAAAAGAAAACAATAAAGTCACATATAACATGAAGTGGTAAAAGCCTAAAGAATCCCCAGCAGAGTCTCCATGCTGTCGACGCCCCCTTTTCCTCGCGAAATCGGGTTTACGACATTTGGGAAGACAACTCTATTCCCGTTTGGGAATTGGTTTTTTTTTTTGGATTTGAAGAGTTGCCACCTAATGATTAAGTGCATTACGACACTAAGGATTTTGAATTGGAAAACCAGAGTTCGGGTAAGGGCTAGAAATTATCTCGAGGGGAAGGTGTTAGGCACCTCTCAAGATCCACTAGTGTGGTTCTCGGCCATGCTATGTTGTGACTTTAAATGCAGACAAATAATTCTATACACAAAGGTCGCAAATAGGTACGTGACAAGCATGTCGAGATTAAGACCTAAGTAGTCTCACACTTTGTTTAAGAAAATGTCCAAGTACTGAAATTTAAATAAAAGAAATGAAAATTTAGAAGACAAGAATAGTGCAGTAAATTAAAGAAGAGTTTTGGGTGGCTGAAACAAAGACAGAATTTTATTGATAACAAAGTTACATAAAGGAAAGGGGTCCTAGGTTTGTAAAACACATGGATCATCCACACAACACTGGTAGCCAATCGTACGCATGGTGTTATCGTGTGATCATCATCTCCATGTCTACCCTCCCCACCCCGTTAAGGTATTAAGCGCGGAATGGTATCCTTACCTACTGCGTGCTATTACCCGTCCCACCTATCAGTCCCAGAGGCATTTGAGACTACTAATCCTAAAAGGGGAGGGAGTTAGGCTTTTCAGAGTTTAAAAAGGTTAAAAAGCTAGGGCGACAATCAAAACACGTAAACAATTAGAGGGGAACTTGTAGCAATTAAGGGCTCAAATAGGCCTCCTCATTTAAGAAGAAACAACTTATTTAGCACGACTGACAAATACTGGTTAGGTCTTTAATTAAAATTAATGCAGGAAAAGTTGATTTACCACATATTTCCCAGATAGGGAGTCCAGATTAGTCCTGCTTAGATGTAGTTGTCGAAAACTGACAGTTGGTTAATTACTTAACTATTTGCCTGTGCGTTAAACGGGACTTATAGGCATGATATCTACTAATTCAGGAACGGAGGAATAAACTGATTGCAATAAGAATTGTTGGTCGTAAGCTCTGCAAGTGTTTGAAATTACCACTGATTTTAGATTTAAGAGCGGGTGGGCGATTCAGATTTAGTTGATAGCTCCTATGGGCATGCTTTCTAGGTGCTACTGATTTTACCGTTGTTTATTGTCATGCAGAGATCCTATAGGCAGGTCATATATATGTAATTGGTTATCTTAAATCCTATAAGCAGATTTGCCTAATGACAGGTGCATATGCAAAATGCAGGAAGTCCTATAGGCATATTATCTATATGATATGCAGAATTTCAGCAACGATTTAT
>NW_017672868.1:27562-88426 GCF_001879085.1 Nicotiana attenuata
TCATGTATTTATAGTGCAGAAAAGAAGCAGAAATAGGTAAGAAAATAGTTTGAAAATCAATCACACAAGGTTTCCCGTTTAATTAAGGGACTCTGATTTCAAACGGCAAGGTAAATAAGGAAAGGGGTTAATTAAACACTTTTCAGAATAATGCAAGAAGGGTAAATACATAATAGTTATTTAAGGAAAGGGTTTTGACAGTACACGGTCATGCAAATTAAGGAAAGGAAATCAATTGACTACCAAGCAATCAAGAGTCGAAAATTTTGTATGAATGAACCAAGTCAGAAAAAGGTAAAGAGAGGCTTTACTTAAGAAGAATCAGTAGTAATCAACTAACCCCCTAAAAAGGGTTCTGATTTGAACACAAGTTGGGAAACCTTTCGAAGAAAAATTTTAACACGCATATAAAACGGATTGTCATGCTAATCAGAAAAGTCTTAGTGTAGAAGAATTCATACACAAAAGGATTCAAACTCAGTACATGGATTCCAAAGTGAGTTTGAGAGAGTCTAGGGCTCAAATAGAACCCTAGTCCAAACACACAAAACCAAACTCGCCAAAAACCCCAAATCCTAGGGTTTTCGACTTGAATCAAATGCAAAGAAGTGAAAACACGCAGGTATAGTAGAATGTTCAATGCAAACAGAGTAAGGGAATTAATTCGAAACACGATGAGAGTAGAAGAAACAGTAGAGGAAAATATGCTTAAGCAGGCATAGTAAGAACGCTTAATGAACATGGTAGGAAAATACAGTAGGTGAAGCATAATCAAGTCATAGTGGAAGGCAAGTAGCAGAACATAGCGTGTGAAAACATAGCATAGAAACATAGTATAGAAACACGGTAGAAGGAAGAACAAAATATGGCAAACATGGTAAAAAAAAAAGGAAACATAAGAACATAGCAGAGACAAACATACACAAGAAAGGGAGAAGAAAAGTCGGAAAAACATTTAAGCATTTTTCAGAAACCCTAAGAAAGAAGTGACTTTGAAAGTAAAAAATTTTAATGAAAAGTTGGGGAAACCTCTTAAAAACTCAAAGTAAAGCATGAATACATACATATCTGAAGAGAATCGGAGAAAAACCTCGACAGCTAGGGTTTCAGATGAACCCTAGAATGAGAAAGGCTTCGAAAATGTCCGATCTAAGTCGGATAAGACTGGGAACAGGCTCAGGAGGCCAAGATGTGCCGGAGCCAGGCCGGAGATGGCCGAAAACCTCAAGTCGGCGGAGGTCTGGGTGAGGTCTAGCCTCAAACCTTCGAATACCAAGCACACAGGAGCGGTAGGGGGTGAGTATGAGGGTTTCATGGCCTGAGAAGCCATGAAAACCGACGAGAATTGCAGGGATTAGGGTTAGCTTGGGTGGCGGCGACTAGGGTTTTCAGAGAGAATGGGAGAGTAAGGGGATTCAAGGGCGGCGGGTTAGGAGAAATGAATTAGGGTTGGGGGGTTTAGTAAATTAAAAAGGAAAGGGTGTGTTTGGGCCGTTGATCTTTTAGATCAACGGCTGTGATTTAAAAGGGGGGTCCGGTCGGGTAATTTAATTGGGTCAGGGGTTGGGTTGATTTTAGGAATTGGGCCGGTTGAAATTGGGTTTAAATTGGGGGCTGTAATGTGGCTATAATTGAAATGCAGATGGGCTATATATTAAATAGCCAATTTTCCCTTTTTAATTTAATTAAAATAGTTGAAATAATTTTAAAAACAAATTAAAAGCACTGAATTAATTAATAATATATAAATGTTAATCTAAAAATACTGGGAGCAATTTTATAATTGTAAAATGCTATTAATCGCAATATAGGGTATAATTGCATTTTTATGCAATTTTAGCTTAGAAATATCAAATAAATTTATAAAAAATATGCAAAAATCACCTTAATTATATTGTGATGTAAATATGAGGATGGAAATAAATTACTCACCAGAACGATAGTTTTGGGAATAATTATTGGATTTTGTACTGCTAAAACAAATAATAAAATGATTTTAAAAAGCTTTAAAAATTAGAAAAAATGTCAAAATTCTTGGGCATACTTATATATGCATGTACATGCTATTTTGAGAATATTTTGAGTATAAAAATAGATAGGAAAAAAATGGGTATCAACATCGGCCCGAGGCTGTTTTATCGATTCTCCGAGCAGAGTTGGGAATTTATCTAAATTGAATTGTTGTGAGTATTAGAGCATGCATTTATGGATTTTCTCATTTATTGACTAGTCTTGGCGGCGTTGAGAATTAATTTGAGTTGATTGAAGGGCTTGGAAGCCGGTAAGAGGAAATTAAACCTATAGGTGAACTAAATTATTATGTGCTTCTATTCTAGGGGCTACGTACGCACGTGGTGATGAGAGTCCGTACGTAGATACTAGCTATGCCTATGTCCGGGTTAATTCGTCATCGAATGTTAACTCTTAGAGATTTGCAAACTTTTCACTAGGGTCTCCTCTGTAAATTAAACTAAAACCCAAACTATATCTGAAGTCTTGACTATTCACAATCTTTTTTACTTGAGTATCTCATATCTTCTTTACCTTTACCTTACTTACCATTCAACCTCGCATTGTATCTTGTATTTCTTTCATAACCTCCCTTCCACATTACGCCTTAAAGCTCTACTGTGATACCTGCACCTCTGGTGCATACAAAATCTAGTGAAAGCTTCATACTGACTTCGTACGACTCAGCTCTATGGCACGATCTGGAAACAAAAGAAGGGTAACATTTCCTAAATGCCCTATAGCCTCTCAATTATAAATGTGGCGCTCAACACACCCATAAGTGAGACTCTACTAGGCACGGCTTTGTAGACTCCCTAGGACACGACTTGCTCTGATACCACTTTGTCAATGCCCCGAACCTTGGGAGGCGTGGCTGGCACCCGGTGCCGCACTGGCCCAAGCGAACCACTTTGAAATTCATTCATTTCTTTTGTAACTATCATGGGCCAACATGGCCACAACTCGTAATGTATAATTGTAAGTGAAAAAAACTATATCACTGAACCATTTTTCTTAAAACATGAATACATATGGGCCGTCAAGGCCTCTGACATACTATATAAAATGAACCTCTGTCTACAAAGCCTCTAAGATTAACTGACATCAAATGGGACAGGGTATCGGCCTACCCATAAGTCTGTAGTAAAATTCTAACACGATGACTCATAGCCTTGGCTTCACTCCGAATGAGGTGGAGTCTTACCGATGCTTTGCTGAATGCCAATCTCGTCTACTATGAGGTCTCGTCAAACTGATTATCTATACCTGCAGGCATGAGTGCAGCGTCCCAACAAAAGGACGTCAGTACGAACTATGTACTGAGTATGTAAGGCGTGTAAATAAATATGTAAAGAGCATGGAAGAAACATGGAGTAAAGGACTCAGCCTGTAAGTCTGAATAGCTCTGTAAATCATGAAATATTTATAAAACCATGCATATGCATATAAATGTCATGTAATGCATGGGTCTATACGTACATAACATCATCAAGCCTCTGAGGGCATCCCATCATATCATCACGGCCACTGTGGGTAAATCATCAACATATACAGGCTCATCAGGTGGTGATGCGTATATAACGCTGTAACCTTTTCCCATATCCCATATACATATATATACATATATACGCGTATATAACGCCGTCTGAGTCATGGGTAAATGCACATGTATAATGAATGCAATGCATAATGAAGTAAGTCAATATGATCTCTTAGAATATTATGAGACCCATGAATAAACAATATGGTAGTAGGACATATGGGGAATCAGGAATATAGGCAACCTTAGTACTTCTAAGAATAGAATCATTTCTGAAACTTGTGTGCTTGCTCATTTCGTTGTATCATATGGATCATGCCAAAAAAAGAAGGAAGGGATAGCCTTAACATGCCTGAGTCGATTTTATTGACAATTCCTCTAACACACATCTTTGGGAAGAACTCAAAACGGCGGATTGAAGAAGGGGAATATCCGTATCATATTCTAAGTTGGAAATGTTGCTTGTGACAATGTGAAAACCTGAATTGTCCAAAAGCTTGTGCAGTGTTATCTCTGCATACTGTCTTCTACTCAAGATTTTACAGTTATAAAGTTGTGGGGTGATATCTTGTTTATTCTAGTTCTTTCCATTAGTTCATTTAACATAGAATCGGAAACAGAAAAGTGTGATATCTTAAAAAGATTGCACCACAAAGCTCTCTACTGAAGGCTTGCAAGTGGAGCAAGAATCTTTCGACTGTGATCTTGATTCCCCCAGGGTTCGACACAAAGAAAGTGACAGTGGAGTTGCCTTCAGTTTCATCATCCGAAAATGTTGTCGGGTGCGAGTCGGATCCTCCAAAAATAGTGTATTTTTTGAGGATCCAATACGGGTGCGGCATCATTTTGGAGAGTTCGCGCAACATAGCAGAGTTCATACATCTATATGAAGGATAGCCTTGGCGTATTGGTTGTCTAAATCCAGTCATGCAATGGACTCTGAAGCTAATGACCGTATGCAACTTAACCTTGAGAGTGTATTGGAAGAACTCCACCTGTCTGCTAAGATGTCTTTGGAAGAATACTGTACCAGCCTTTTGAATGAAGAGGTGACAGGAAAAGTTGATTCCCTTGAATATGGCATGATAATCAAGGTTTGAATGAGGAGGAAAATGCATATGATATCTTACTTTATCCATCTATGTCCAAAACGAGACCAACTTTGTGTAAAGTTGAATATCTTACACGTTACTATCCTATTTACTTTAGATAGAGCCTCATAAGCTCATATGACTATTTAGTCATATGTCTTAATAGTGGCTTACTTCCACGTTTTTCACTCTTAAACTTATTCAAATCTTATTCATCAATTTTCTTAATTACATGGTTAATCTTCCACCAAAAGTTCATAATTAACCAAATATTCACATAATTAGAAATTATCTCAAGTTACTTAAAATACTACTCACTTTTAATACACATTATAACTTACTATCATGGTCATGTGATACCATATAAAATTAATACATACGTTGTTATTTCATTAAAACATCCATGTAAAAATACATATATTTTCTCAACTTCTAATTTTCCTAATCTCATATAAGGAGTACAAATTTTTGTACACTTAATTCTTAAAATAGTAAAAAAAAAAAATATCCTTCTTTTCTTGTGAAAAAAAAAAATCATATCTTTAGAATAAAGAAAATCTCATAAACTTTTCTCATATTATGTGTATAATTTAAAACATATACGAAAGTAGTAATATTAATAACTATATAAAATTATATTTTTTAAATTATTTTACAAAAATATTCCACTCAAAATACCATATTAAATACTCCCTCTGTTCCAGTTTATGTGAACCTATTTCCTTTTTGGTCTGTTCCAAAAAGAATGACCCCTTTCTAAATTTGGAAACAATTTAGCTTAAATTCCCAATTCTACCCTTAGTGAGAAGCTTTTATAACCACACAAATACTGTGGACCCATTTTTGAGTTATTTAGGACCACAAATTCAAAAGGTCTTCATTTTTTCTTAAACTCCGTGCCCGGTCAAACATGTTCACATAAATTGGAACAGAGGGAGTATATATAACGGTATCAAGGTTGTTAAACTTACGAGGTGTAACAATACTTATTGGCAATCATCCACATGAACTGAAGTTTCATAGCAGCACCAACAGCAGCAGCAGCAGCAGCAAAAGAAGAAGAAGAAGAAGAAGAAGAAGAAGAAGAAGAAGAAGAAGAAGAAGAAGAAGAAGAAGAAGAAGAAAACGAAGGAGGAGAAGGAGGAGGAGAAATGGGGCTGAAATTGTTTAAAAAGTGGGTACAAGTCAAAACTTTTAAAAAAAATGGGTATAGGTTAAATGGAGGCGGCCAAATAGGGCGCCCCGTGCAATTTTTACCTAAAAGTGGCTATTTCTGCACCTTCACCCCGCATTCTTAGGTTAGCCCATCTGACCCAATTTTTAGCCCAATTAGGACCTGTCCAGCTCAGCCACTAAGATCAGCCCATAGAAGGCCCAAGTTCCTGCAAGAAGATCCTACATCATCTTTCTTACGAAACTTTGCTTGCATCATCCCAATAGGGATTGTTTGGTAAAGGGAAAGCGTGTTTGGTAATGCCTAAAAAGTATTTTTCAAATACGTTCTCCGGAAAATATAATTTTATTCATTTTTTTATTTTGACTTTAAGTATATTATGTAATTTTCAGCCGATCTATTCTAGCGTTTAACATGATTCTGAATTTGACAAGTTAATTTGAGAAACTCTCACCATTTTACCTTATTGGAGAGGGTAAAAATAAGATGGATCATAATCCCTTTGGAAAGAACAAATATAACCAAAATTCACTTCAGCACAAGAATATTTTTATTAATTTTTATTGTTGTGTGCTTTTTATCTATCTTTTTTGGGGGAACGTAATGATGTTTGGTCTTGCAGTATTTATCTAGTACATGATTCGTCAAGCCAAATACAGAAAAATTAATTTAATTCCCTTTCAAATCATCACCTCATATAATCCATTTTGCAAAAATTGTTTGTCCTCATTTTCTCAACTATTCGTTCAATGGTTTCAAACATAATCATTCCATTGACTTCTTACTCTCTTTCGGTGTGCTAGAGTCCTAGATTACGTACTCGATCGATTTATTAATATTTTGATTTTATGTAATCTTATTATTTTTCAGTACAAATAAAGATTTCAAAAAATCTCTATGCAAAAGTAACGCCACGTATGATTTGGACTTTGAAGGGTAAGAACTTACTAGTAGTACTATAACCAGAACAATAAATGTATGACGCGTGTTTGCACTCATTTTACCTCATAATAGTTCTCTCCCGTCTATTTTAAGTTATTTTTTTGGTTTTTTCACACATATTAAGAAATTCACCTTTTAACATTAATTAATAATAAAATTGACCATATTAACCTTAATTTGCTCATTGAAAATATAACAAACTACTCCTAAACTCTTTACTTCAAAGGCAACTTTGAAAAAAAGAAGTTAATTCCTTCTTGATATCTGATAATATCAAGTATTGTGGACCAAAAAAAAGGGGCCAAAAAGTCTCTTAATTAAAATGGACCAGATGGAGTACATATCTGTACCTTATTGAATCACTTAATCATGATAAGTTAATATAATTAGGTATAAATCCGGTCGGGATAACTTTTCACGTGATTTGGAGTGCATATCATTAAAAAGAAATCTGTAATTTTGATTAAAAGAAATTGTAAAGAAAGGAAACTAGATACTCAAGTAGATCGAAATACGAAATGTACATCGCAGAAGTAAAATTTTGAAATAAAAGACACTGAAACCTTTTTTAAGGGGTTTGATGTTTTAAACAACAAAACTTTATGATTGCCTAATACAAAACTAAAGAATAGGAATAATAAAATAGGAAATTAAATAAGCAAAACCCAAATGAATATTTTTGTGCGAATAGTTATTATAAAGTGATTGATGAAGGCGCTATAAAAGAAATAAATTTGAGCAAAAGGATTAAATGTCTTATTATATACTAATAAATAATGTGCCCTTAAAATCAATATGATGTAATGGTGTACTGATATTAGTTTAGTCGTATTTTGGTCGATAACATTGATTGATGCCCCCATTCCCACGCTCAACATTGATCAAAATAATAGTCTATATATATGTGTATGTGTGTGCAGGGGCGGATCCAGCATAATAACTACGGGTTCCCATGAACCCAGCAGTTTTTGTCTAGATCCAGTATTTGTATTGAAAAATCTATAAATGTAGAAGAATATTTAGGTTGGAACACAGTCCATTAATCTAGTTATTATTATATATTAACTTGAGATATTTTTAGGAACCCATAAATTTAAAATTCTGGATTCGCCTCTGTGTGTGTGTGTGTGTTTCATATATATGGTATACATATTTTATTCACTTGTTGACTATCAAATGCAATTAGTTTCGATCAACCGACCAATTTTATATTTTGCACAAAAAAGAAAGAAGATTTTACCAAAAAAAAAAAAAAAAGGAAAGAAGGAAAAGGGGAGACATAAATGGAATTTCAGCGGGCTGCTAAATAGGCCTCGATGACAAAGTTAATGCTATTAAGTATCAAGTGAGCAAAAGAAATAGTATGTTCGTACCATTACTTTAGTTGGGTGAAATTTGAATTAATTCCATTAAAATTTAACCCTTTTTTAATTTGTTAGAGCAAAGGGTCGAATTGCCTCTATGCTATTTGAAATTGAGCAACTTTGTATTCCGTTAAACTGGTCAAGTTGCTACCATACTATATAACCAGAAGGTCACGAATTCGAGCCGTGAAAATAGCCTCTTTCAGAAATGCAGGGTAAGATTGTGTACAATAGACCCTTAACAGCTTGTTGGATGGTTGCTACTCATCGTTTTATAATAATGTATTGTATTGTATCGTTTATGAATACAACGTTTGGATAGATTGTATTGTTTGCTATTGTTAAATAATATTTTGTTGTTTGGTTTGACTGTATCGTACTGTACTGTAAAGGATAAGTTTACTAAAACATCCTCAATTGCTTAAATATTAAATTTATCAAGAATTACGCATAAAAATAATTTAAGAAAACTCATTTCTACTAATTTATCACCAAATATGTCTTATAAATAGGTTAAGCAATTAAATTCATGCAAATTCTAACAAAATTAACAATTTTACATTGGAGTTGGAAGCAACAAAAGTTCTGGAAAAAAAGGGGATGAAGACAAAGTAGGTTATAGGTGGGAGATTTGGAGTTAAAATAAAAAAAGATTAAAAAAAATTATGGAGTAATAAGTTAGGGCATAATTGGAAAGAAAAATAGAAAACAGTCCCACCACACTAAATTGGTTGTTTAAAAAAATGGGACTTTTCATTATTCCGGAATAATGGATTTAACAATACAATACAACCAATTTTAATGAAACAATCAAAACAAACATTGTTTTGGGATAACAATACAATACGATACAATGAGTAACAACCATCCAAACAAGCTGTTAGGGGCCTTCCCTTCCCCAATTCTCGCGCATAGCAGGAGCTTAGTGCATCGAACTGCCCTTTTACTACTCCGTCATTTAATAAAATCTTATTTTCCTTTAACTCCTACCGAAGCTCTAATACAAAAATAATTTTAATTCAGGAGCTAATTGGACCCTTTTTCGAAGATTGTGGATACGTGGAGTTCACACTTACAAAACTTCGTAGAAATTAATGAAATCACTCACCTTAGCCTGCCTGAGAAATGTACGGGTCGTTCGGTTGGAAATAAGTTATCTCATGATTAATTATTTCGGGATTAGTAGTTCCACTCTTCCATAGGAATAAAGCAATACAATAATCTCGGGATAACTAATTACGAAATTAATTATACTATAATTTTTATCCCAATCAAACATAAAATAAACTCATCTTAAATTTAATCTCAGGATAATTATCCATTATCCCTGGTACCAATCGAGTCCTCAAGAGTTTAATATAATGACTGTCCAAAAGTGGAAATTTCACTATCTACAATAAGATAAAGCCCCTATCAAATTTGAACAAAAACAAGGCTATTAAAATGGACTTAAATATAAGGATGATGACAGCTAACAAAGTGAACTTCCAAAGTCTCAACACTGGTCCTTCAAATAAATATTCTTAAAAAGATTAGTTGGACCTACTTGACTTTCTAATTCCTCAACTACCCTTGGCCTAACCTCTTAAAAACCAAATCTCCCTCTTCTCCATTAATAAACACAAGGGTATATTTGGAAAATCAACTTTCAACCCTTTCATTACTTCATATATGAAACTAGTATATAATCTAAAGTATTTCACCACTCTTTCTTACACACATTGCAAAGTGCAAAAATCAAACACTTTTCAAGAAAACTCTTCTTTTCATAAAATTTCCCCCCAAGTTGAGTTTTTTCTTTTTTTTTTTCAAGAGAATGGAAAAAATGAATTTGAATAGCCAATTCTATTTTCTGAAAAATGCAATGAAAATTCTGCTTCCTTTTTCTGTATTTTCATTGGTGTTTTCTCAATATTCTTCAATGTTTCCTTTTCTTCTCAATTATTTTCATGACAATTCTTCATTATTTTCCATTCAACTTTTCACTTATAGCACAGAGAGGAATTATATTTTCCTTCTTTGTAATGGAATTCTTGTTTTTATAATCAAGAATTCAGGGTTAATTGGTAATATTTCTGACCTTAAAGAAAGTCACAAGGAGAAATCCAGAGAATATCAATATCCAGTTGCTTCAGAAACAAAGGCAGAAAAGGACAGTTCGATGCACAAAATATTCCGTATTCAAACAAAGGCAGAACAAGTTCTTGAAACAGTTGTTGAAATTGAAAACCAATGTGAAGAAGAAGAAGAAGAAGGAGGAGGAGGAATAATGAATCAGAATTTGGTTATTGCTGAAACAGCTGAGGAGAATGAATATGAAGCTTATAATCAAGAAAATATTGTTGAAATTATAGAAGAAGAAGAAGGAGATGAAGAAGAAGAATTAGAAGAAACATTAGAAGAGTTGCACAAGAAGTGTGAAGATTTTATAAAGAGAATTAAGAAAGAGATTAATATGAAGAATTGATGCTGCAAAATTAATAATCAAGGATTAGCATCTATAACAAATAATATAACCATGTATTTACTAGTTCTACCTCAAGTTGACTTGATTTGCTTCACCTTTTGTTTTTCTTTTTCTTTTTTCTTTTTCTGTATGACATTTTTGTAATAGAAAATCTCTAGCTCCGCCCCTCCCCCCTCAACCCCCACCCCCAATTCCATCTTTTTGGATGTAATTTTTGAAGGTATTGAAGCATATGACAAAAAAAGAACATTTCTGACAGAAAACTCGTTTCGATTTTATTATTATATTGTTGTTGTTACTGTTTTATTTTCTTCTTTATTACTGTAATTATGCTTGTTTTAGCCGAGAGTCTATCGAAAACAGTCTCTCTACCTGCAGACTCCACTTGTGGAATTACACTGAAAATGTTACTGTTATTGTGCTGGAAAAAAAAAAGGATGAACTTTTATTTACGTTAATTTTTTGAAGTAATGTCATTTAAAATTCAACGACAATGTAACTAATAAATAGCTTGAGTTGATAACCAGAAAAAGAAGCTGTAACCGTTTAATTCTCCACACTGTAAATGTATATATCCTAAATGCTATTGTAATGGTAGTACGTATATAAAAGAAGGGAAAACACTCACTCTCTCAAGCCAATAAATATTCAACTTGCATCTATATTAAGCTGGAATTAATTAGTAGATATTCCCGCTTTAGTTTATCAATTTTCATGATTAATTAATATAACTTTACTTTTTATAGTAAATTAATACTATAATTTAATATAAATATTGGATGCGGAAATTTTCTTACCATAAAAAAATACTATGTTAGTTTTTTTGGGTACAAAGTATAAATAGCTACTACTACTAATCAGTACTTCTAGAAAATCCTTAGCATATTCCTCATTTGTTATTTCTAATGTGCATCAGCCAAATCAAAATAAATATTTTCCTATTGTCCAAGTCTGCTTGGACAGTCTCGAACCTTTTAATCATAATTAGCAATCTTAATTTCGTATCCCTTAAACTTATAATTAATCATAAAGTTCCGTAAAGAAAGATTTTGGTTCGGTTAATGAGATCTTTTGGAGTTTGAAACTTTATTATTAATCAGAAAGTTTCCCTAAGAAAGATTTGGATTATTCCAACAATATATTTTCATATTAAGAAATGAGACAAGAGATATAACAAAATTTTTATCCAAGTTGGAGATCTTCGGATTATCACAAATCTTTTCGTAACTAACATAAAAAATCTTGAAGATACCCTTTTACGTTGTATAATTGCAATGAAGGGGAACGTAGGAGCAATGGTTAAGTTGTCTGACCTATAGGTCACGAGTTTGATCGACGGAATCAACCACTGATATTTGCATTAGGGTAGGTTGCTTACATCATACGTCCCTTGAGGTGCGACCTTTTTCCGATCCTGCATGAACGTGAGATACTTTGTGCATCAGACTGTTTTTTTTTTAAGAAGGAACTTACAACAAAGAGGAGCGTAGGAGCAATGATCAAGTTGTCTGACCTATATAGGTCACGAGTTTGAGCCATTGAATCAGTCACTAGTACTTGTATCAGGGTAGGTTACCTACATCACATCCCTTTGAGGTAGCTTTTTTTCGAATCCTGCATGAACGCGAGATACTTTGTGTATCAGACTGTTTTTTTTTTTTAAGAAGGAACTTACAATAAAGGGGAGCCTAGGAGCAATGGTCAAGTTATCTAACCTATACGTTACGAGTTTGAGCCATGGAATCAATCACTAATACTTGTATAAGGGTAGGTTGCCTACATCACACCCTCTTGAGCTGCGACCTTTTCTTGGACCCTGCATGAACACGAGATACTTTGTGCATCCTACTTTTTTTTTCTAAGAAGGAACTTACAATGAAATTGCCCGCTTGACTCTAGAGTCTAGCCTTGCGTCTTCAGCTACATGACAATTAACTATCGCAATACAAACACGCTCATTTACGCATTCACACACCGGTTCTTCAATTAGACTTTTCGACAGTTGACATGGTCAACACACATTGTCTTTTAAGTTTATGTTTAGAGGTGTCTACTTAGAAACATAAAATATATATTTATCTACCTCGTCCAAATTTCAACCCATGGGTTGAATAATACATATATACTTACAGTGTTAATTTTTTACATTATTAAAGTAATTTAATAGTAGTATATTGTAGTAAGTTAGTTATCTAATTTTTCAAGTTACTAATTACAATTATTAAGGCCAGGTATGTGTAGTTACCTTTTATTAGGTGACCGGAGAAGTAAAAAAAATAAAAAAATTACACTATGAGAGTATTATATTTTTTTTTAATTAAAAGGAAAAATTATTAATCAAAAGTCGAAATTACAAAATAACCAGCGCCATGTACTTATTGAAAATGAGTAAAGTGAGACCAGATGCGGAGTTAGTTGCGGGTTTGGTCAAGGTCAGTCAATTTTGCTACTAAAAATTCATTAAATATGTACAAAAATTTAATTATAAATTCAGTAGACTGTATGTTCCGTGGCAAATTTAGTACCCATAAACTTTAAATCTTGGCTCCACCTCTAAGTGCGAGGATCAACTGACTAGCACGAGCCATGTCTCTTTGACAATGAGGCGAATAGATATTCCAAAAGCTAAATATCTGATTTTACTATAAGGAAAAGCAAAATTAATCCATTGCCAACTAAAAACCCAGATCTCATGATCTTTATCTCAGTAATTGCTTCACTAAAATTAGCTGTACATAAGCTTTTGATTTTGCTGAGTGATTCTCAGTAGGTGTATTGGATCATCTGGTTGCTATTTTATATTCTTCTCAAGTCTAGCTATTTAACATATGTAATCAACATTGTAGTGCAAATACACAACCTAACGACAAGTAGATTAATCAAATAAAAAACTTTATCCTACGTTTGACGACGTCCGTTTGGGTTTGGGGCAACCCAGTGGACTTTTGGACAAGGCTATCTTAAAGGATTATTATGTGGACAACATAACTGACCCGGCTAGGTTTGACCATGATGCATGCACAGTTTAAACAGAGTAAGGTTTCTATGGGGTTTTAGAGTGGTACCCTTGAGCGGACAACTCAAGGGGGAAGGTTCAGAACTGTCGACTGCACCGCTGATCCACTAGTTTTACCGCAAATATGCCTTTCCGAATTTAGGCGGTAATGATATAGGAAGAGCGCAACTACTCATTATAAGCGTTGCTATAGTATTTGTTTTGGCACGAGTGGAGTATAATGTTGAGCATGATTATGCAATAACTAAAAAGAAATCATGTTGACATGTATTTGCACATTAAGGAAGCGATAAATACAGCAGTTTCATAATTTAAAGCAATAAAGAAAAGAAAAAAGAAAAATATGTCAGTTTTGCTTCTAAAGAGGAAATTAAATGCTTNCTATTTTATATTCTTCTCAAGTCTAGCTATTTAACATATGTAATCAACATTGTAGTGCAAATACACAACCTAACGACAAGTAGATTAATCAAATAAAAAACTTTATCCTACGTTATATTTGTAATCTAACACCACTCTGACATAACGTTGTCTTTTGGTTCACGTATATAATGAGGGAATTGTAATGTACGAACTTCTTACTTTGTGAAAAAATATTTTGTTTTATTTTATATTTCATACATAGTTTTTTACTGTGTTGATGTATATATTATTTAACTAATACCGCTAACTAAACCTTGCATTAATTATTCGTGAGTTATCTTTTCTTACGCGGCCAACCAAATTATACAAGGATTATTTTCCTAATCTGTCCATCCAAATATTATGCGTACTATTTTATGGGATATTTTATACTGAAACTCTTCTAACCAATTTTTTTTTTTTGTTTGGGGGAGGGGGGGGGGGGGGGGGGTTGATTCTTTCGGTTTATCTATAACAAATTTACAACTCTATGTAGATCAAATATGTAATCATATCCCTTCGGGGATGGCCCAGTTGGTTCAGAGCAGAGGCGGATCCAGGATTTGAAGAGGATGGGTGCACTATTGTGAAGATGCGGATTTAGAATATATATATATTTGATGAATATAACTTTAGTATCTACCATCATGTATCCACTACACTTTTGAAATTATAGGTTCAAAATTATATTCTTTTTAAAATTTTAGTGATTTTCACGTATATACCTATACTTCGTGCCGAAAACAAGACCGTCCAGAATGGATTTGAACCACCAATTTCATTCGTAGAGGTGCACCCAATGATTATTGCACCATATGAGTCTTTGAGCATGGGTTCACGTACATATAATTAAGTAATTATCAAGAAATATAACATTATTATACATGGTATAATAAGAGGAGTATGGGTTCACGTGAACCAATACGCTAAGACTTAGATACGGACCCTGGTTCGGAGGCGATCATCCATACAGATGACCTGGGATCGATCCCACTAAATGCCTTCTGGGTCGAGCCTATTGCATGGGGCTTGCCTAGTGCGGTTGATATCTCTTGTGTGGTTTGCGGACTATTACACAGTAGGAAATTACCCAGTGCGCACAGAGTGCTCACCCGTAGGGCAGAAGCTGTAGCGATTGCAGATTTTACTGGAGTTCCAAAAAAAAAATTATGTAATCATGATTCATGTCACCTGTTAACTTTCTACCTTATACTTTCCTAAATTTACCTCCTTTTTTTAAATAATGCCATGCCTATTAGGTTACTCTGCGTCCATGCGACACAGTTAATTAATTCATACTATAATATTTAGGGGTATCTCGGTGCACAAAGTATTCTGACGGAGAAAGGCGGTATCTCAAGGGATATGATGTAGATAGCCTATTATAAGTATTAATGGCTGCTTCCATAATTCGGAGCCATGACCTATAAATCACAGGGAGACAACTTTACCATTAATCCAAGGCTCCCATCAATTAGTATAATGTTTGAAACCAAAAAGCTAATTCGTTCATGTGGCAGTGTTTTTTTTTTCAAATTAAAGAAATGGCATGCACCTATTCTTACTTGTGTAAATTTACTGGATTTGTGGTTGTTGTTGACACTGCACCTATTAAAAGGAGATTAGGAGAAAAGATCTATTTTTATAGACAAAGACTTTTCAGCTGCTTCTGTTTTATCGCTATAAAGTAGTACTACTAAATAGCAAAGACTAAGGGGGACAAAATTTCCAAGAGATAATTGGACAGGCTTCTTAATTGATATTATCACCAATGTCTTGGTCCAAAACTAAACTGTTTTCATAATTGACTATAACAGCCCTCAATGAAGAAAGTAAAGATGAAAGGACGATGGGACTGCTCCTCCCTTAATCAGAGGTCTCGAGTTCGAGCCCTGGGTATGGAAAAATTCTTGGTAGGGAGCGCTTCCCCCCGAATGGGGCCCTACGCGGCGCGAATCAGGATATAGTCGGGCTCCAATGCGGATACCGGACACCGAATGGGAAACAAAAAAAAAAAAAAAGATGAAAGGACAATGGTGCCAAACCTTTTATTTCAAAATCCCACAATAAGTCATAACAAGCACAAAATCTCTGGATATTTGACATCTTATCCACCATTTTTGAGGGCCACTACCTAGGCTAGAAGTAGGATTTCAATTCAAATTTCCAAGTTTAGGGCACTGTAAGCAAATAACACTAGATGTTAGACAAGCAGATGGTCCAGCCCCTAATAGGGTGGTCGCTATAACTATCTTTCTGTCAGGCAGGCGCTCAAGCAGCGGTGAAGTAAGAAATTTCATTAAAGCATGTCAAAATAAAGTAGAAAATACATTAAAAAAATTAAGAGGATTCAATATATAATATATATACATAAAAATAATTTTTTAACCAGCTACCCATCATAATTTTTCGGCAAAGGGGTGTCAATTGACACCCCTTAGCTTAAGGTGGCTCCGCCACTGCACTCAAGGTTGTGGTTTAACGGATAGTTACTTGAGTGATAGCCACCGGAGACCAATGTTCAAATTCTACATAAACAAGAAACTGTAGGTGATTGTCTTTTATCTATCTAAAACTGGTGGGAAGAAATTACTCGGTACTTGTGATAGTGAAAGATAACAGATATCCGGTGAAATGGCCACGATGCTCGCAAGCAGTAGCAGAATTAAGTAATATGAAGGGGGTTCAAACCCTTCGTCAGAAAATTACACAAAGCAAAAAGGGTTTAAAAAAAAATATTGTTATATGTGAGTTGTTCAATCCCTTTGACATGAAGAAAAAAATCAATTATTGTAGTGAAGGAGGTTCAAAAGTTTCTTTAGATCATAAGTTAAAATCCCAACTGCGATATCATAATTTTTTTTTTGAATCCCCTAGTATAAATTTTTGGTTCGGCGCTACTGCTCACAAGTTGATCCAAACACTATCGTTATCAAAAGCAAAAATTAAAGAACTTATTTCATTCAGTTAGTAGCTCAAGAACTTGTAGAGTTTCACATGTAACACACCAATGATTAAAGAACACATTCATAATTCATCCAAATCTGATTCATGATAATGTAGAAATAGCAATCTCTAGATACCCACTAAATTAGTTCAAAATGCAATGGATCAAGAAGAGCATGGCCATAATCGAATCAGTAAAAAGGATACTCATTAAAATATAGTAAGTTCTTTTCTTCTCAGCATCACGGTGAATACATCTACAATATTTTTTCCACAAGTTACTTAACTCGACACAAGATAACTATGGTTCAAAGGAGAAGAAATATTGCTTGTAATAGATAGTATTAACCACATATTCAGGGAATCATACTGGAAGAAATGACACCGGAAAAGAAGCGAACTGAACAAGGTGCAGGAGAGGTATAAATTTTAAGATAGTGTTTTGAATTTTGATTCCACCAAAGGGCAGGCCGGTGCACAAAGCATCCCGCGTTTACGCAGGATCCGGGGAAGGACCGCACCCCCAAGGGGGGTGTGATGTGTGGCTGATTCCACGACTCGAACCTGTGACCTATACTGAGACAACTTGACCGTTGCTCCAAGGCTCCCCTTCAAGAAACCATTTTGCAGAAAGCAGAAGGGTTGGTCAGCTCTCAGCTGTCAACTGACTAAAAACTAGAAGGGGCAGAACCATAAATTAATCAAGCTAATTTTTCCAAATACATTTGTAACCTTGTCATATATAGTGTAAAAATTTTGCTATTAACTAAAAGTAAATGTATTCCATTTCATTGCACTACATTCATGCCTAGTTTCTTTCTCAAATGTTCCTTCCCAATAGCTTGACTTCCCTAGTATTGCTAAATTAGCCACCAGGCAAATACATCATAAGTGCTAGAGTTCCCTCACATTAATAGGTGCTGAACTTACAGCAATTTCATCCACTGTAGGCATATTCTGTACATTCTCAAGGAGCTGTTTGAGCTCTCTATTAACATAATTAACGCGCTGTTTAGAGATGAATGATTCTGAATATAGACTTCCACTAAGAGCATGGAAAACTTGAGAATACTCACTAGCGCTACTTTGAATGACTGATTCATCCGTGGGAGCTAAGGAACTCTCGAGTCTCCATCGAAGTGGAAAATATTTTTCTGGGATTTGAAAGTAGTTCTTAGATACAAGCATTCGTATCGAATGCCGGCACAAAATGCCAGAATGCTCAAATTCCTTACAAGAGCAGTGAACTTCTTCATCTTCGGGTATCCAAATCACAAGACACTCTGCTTCCATTTTCTTGTAATGCCTCGCAAGATATGAGCTATTAGCCATTTCTGTTATTGCGTATTGCATAGATAGCATAATCTCATGCTGCATGACATTGAAGGCATAAGACGTAAGAACACTCCTTGCATGTTCTTCAAGAGGAAGGCAAGTCTTAGCAGGCATATAAAGTCGCTTTTCCTTATTGTGATTCCCAAAGTTGGACGCAAGACCAACCTGTGATGGTTTAAAATGTGCAGGATTTGTCATCAAACCATGTACCAGAGATGTCATAAAAAGCAAAATCAAGTAATTATAAAATTATTCTGTACCTGCTCGAAGAATAATAGTAAGCTTGATTGAGGGCTCAAGATATTCTTCATGAATGTCTCGATCAATTTCCAATACTCAATGGTCATTGTTCGGGCCAGGAAAAAGTTCCGCGTGTAAGAAATTGGCCAGGATGTTCGATAAGATAGAAGAAGAGCAATGTGCTTATCTGAACCAACTCCAAACCGAGCAACCAGGTGATTCCATTGATGCTCAAAGTCCTCTACATTTTCCAGTCGACACAACATATCAAACTCAGATTTAAAATCTGGATACTGTAATCCAAGGGGCAAGGAGAACCAACTAGATAATTTTGAGAGAACTTGCCATAAACATATAACATGCTTAGTATTAGGCATCTCGCTTGCTATAGCATCTCTTAGCCCTGAATCTATATCAGTCACGATTGTCTGCGGTTGTTTTCCTCTCATGAATCGAACAAAAGACTGCATAAAAGGAAAAAGCAACTGTTAAGATAAACATGATTACGGATGCAAAATAACATAAGCTTTCTCGTCCTAACCTGTAAGGCCCAAGAGAATGACTGTGATGTCTCATCTTGCAGCAGAACGCATCCAAAAAAGATTGCATTCCCATTATTGTTAATTCCAAACCACACACCAAGGACCATATTATAGGTGATAGACCGATATGTGGTGTCAAAGGTGACGACATCACCAAAGAAAGAATATGCACGAAGTGATTGTCCATAGGACCATGCGATGTTTTCTACTCTGCCATTTTCATCAGTAGTAAAACTGTAAATGAACCCCTCATCCTTTTGTTGTGATGCTTTGCAAGCCTCAAGAAGCTCCAAAAGATCATTTTCTCTTTTCTCTGTGATCAAAGCATCATTCTCCTGAACGGTTTTCTTACACGTCCTGACAAAATTTCTGACGTCTTTTTCTATGAAAGGCAAATGACCCGGTTGAACTCCTTTTTCTAATTCCAGCACCTTCACTATCCGATTGACAGGAAAACCAGCTTTGGACAGCAAAAGAATCCGTTCCTGATCAGCCTCTTGAATTTTTCGGTATGCAGGAAGTAGTCTAACTTGATCATCTTCCAATAATTCATGGTTATGAACATTACTGAACTGAGAAACGTACCATTGTGCTACACCATCAACAATTTCTTTTGTCAAGTATAGTTTCGCATCACATCCACACCGTACTGATTTCCTGTCCCGAGGGTGTTCCACATTGGCCTTTTTCCTTGGTTGATTGAATCCAGACCGGTAACACACAAAATCCCTTCTATAGATCCCCAAATTCTGGCTTTCAGTTGATCGCGCTTTCCTAATAGAAAACCCGTTCTTCCTAGCAAAGTTGCTATAATATTCAAATGCCTCATCGTCACTTTTAAATATCTGACCAACATATGGAGTAAAGACAGCATCTTGGGACGAAGACGATGCTGTTTCATTCTTCGTCGTTAGAGAAACATTTACTGCTTGATCATCTCCATCGGCTTTAATGTAACATTTCCAATCTCCACAAGGGCATTGCTGCCTCCTAATCCAGATATTATTCAATGGCTTTGCTGCCATTATCTATGTAACAATACACACAACCTTTCTAAACAACATAAAAGATTCTCAAAGCTGAAATTTTTTGATCCCCAAAAGCAAAGCAACTCTTCTAGAATCTTCTAATAACATATTTCAATCCTCAAAATCTAACAGAACAAATCATTCCAAAGAATCATTTTTTAAGATGAATCCACTTCATTTTAAGGGATGAAAACAGAACTAGGGCAAAATCTCAAATTCAAGTACAAATTTCAACTGGGAGTGGAAATCTTGAACTCCATACCTACATATGGATAGAAAATGCTAAATTAAGAAAAATAGATAATTAATTCTAAATTATCACAGATACGAAATGCAGCATATATTGAGTAGAATAACAGTGTGTTTAATGAACCTTCAATTAGAAATTAAAAAGAAAAAACAAAAGACCAATTCAAAGATGATGAAACTAAAAATTTTGAAGATAGTAAAGAATGATTTTAACTTACCAAGTGTCAAAAGTTGCAATCTTCGTAGATAAAAATAGTATGATGAAGCCATTAAAGAACCCCATTTTTCATTCATTATTGTAATCGCGCTTTGCTCTGGTTCAATCTTTCAGCACAAATATAGTTTTATTGTTTTCTTCTTTTATTTTTTTATTTTTTTTCGAAAAGGAACATTTATTTAACAGAAAGTCAAAATTGGGCCACACAGTAAGCCCAAAGGCCGTCAGATGGGCTAATAGCTACTTCCTCCGTTTCAAAAAAAAAGTTGTAAAAATAGCATGGGCTAGCCAATTTTCGAACTGGTCGTTCAAAAATAGCCAGCGTTTGTAAACTAATTGAAAAATAGTCACTATTTTGTTCCAACACGGAAATTTGCAGCATAATATAGTGGATATCGGTGCACCTGTGACCTGTGTATGAACTTCCAGCATATTATGATGGAACTCCAACACGCGAAAAGTTCCAGTATAATATACTGGAGATTGGAGCACCGCATCTCCAGTATATTATGCTAGACCGGTATATTATACTGGAGTTCCAGTATACTTATGCTGGAACTCCAGTATATTATACTGGAGTATTTTTCCGGATTTTGAACAGTGTTTTCTTTCAAATTTATCTTTACATAAAAAGTGACTAAAATTCGATTACTTTTGAAACTGTGGCTATTTTTGAATGACCACTTGTAAATCTGGCTATTTTTGAATTTCTCCCAAAAAAGTTGACACGATAACTTTTATGGGAATCTTACATAATGTCTCAAATAAGTTCCAACTTACCAACCTCTAGCCATTAATCATAGACTTTTCAAAATTAGTCAAGCACATATAAAAATTGAAAACCCAAATATATAATGTTCTTCCTCTCCAAGAATCACATGCAAAGATCTCCTTTCATATTTTTAAGTGTGATCAGCAACATTTGATGCAAGACGGAAAGAAAATTTCATGGATGAGGTAACAAACAAGGTGATGAAATACAAAATATATATATATATATATATATATATATAATATATACAAGATTCTAAAAATCAAAGCAAAAAAGGACCTTTTTCAATGGGTATGGTTGAAATTCATTGAAATTATATTGGTGAGTCAATATACAAATTTTGAGGAAGATTGGAGGTGATTTGGACTGATTTGGTATCAAAGTTCATAGTTAAAATCGAGTTCATAAAATTCTTCTGTGACACATGTATCAAACATGTATTACACATGTACCACACACACAGATATACATGGATATACATGTGATACATATTTGATACATATGTGATACACAAATGATACATAGTGTGATACATAGATCATTTTTATTCATGTTTCATCTTCTACTTCAAATTTTCAATTCAAACCACCTCAAGACTCCGCCGAATCATCCCAAAACTGAGATTCAAACTCCTTAAGATGTACTCAATCTATTCTAGTTACACTTACTCAAAAGAAAGTAAAAATTTGATCTTGTTTTAGCTACAATAGCTAATTGGCTAATATTAGTAATATTTAATGAATTGGCCAACTTTTGTAATAAGCTACTTATAAATGGATATAGCTGGTAGTTTCCATTTAATATTATTCATAGGAAACGTTTAAAGCCACACAAATGCTTTGGCATATTTAATACAACAAGTTTCAAAATTTTACAGTCATACAAATAATATAGCCTATTTAAGACCACATATCCCAAAAGTCTTCCTTTCTTTATTAAAGTTTGTGTCAAATCAAATTAGGACAATCTTTTCTTAAACGGACGGAGTACTAAATACTCAAGGACTAGTCCAGTTTGATCATTTAGTCAAAGGGGATTTTGCACAAGTAAGATCATTTTGTGACACCGTTTATGTTTGACCCAAAATTCAAATCTGGGCTAAGACAATAAGATTTAATAAAATAGCGTCAATCTTAGCCAATATTAATGTCCAAAAGATATATTTACTGATTTTATAGTGAGGTATTTCGTATATTATCCAAGTAGCAATAAATGTTGACAACACTACCAATATTCAACGATCCAAAAAGAAGGGGGTAGCATTAAATATCAATAAATAACAATGAATGGCATTTAAGTAAATAAGAACATGTGAGTCAACCGGAAAGGGTGAGATTTGTGGATATTCTTTCTGATAATGATGAGTGATTGACGAGCCTTCGAATGTTCAGATTGTTCTTGGATCGAGTGCAAAAGTTAGGCAAGAATCTTAAGAAAAAATTGTGTATTATATGTTTGCAATAAAGCCAGATTCTACAGAGAAAGTCAATGTGTTTTCTTACAAGTGAATATCTTATGTCCCCTATAATTATGTCTCTTTCTATTTATAGGGAGCATATACCTAAAAACCCTAATAATACAAGTCCAGAGAATATCCACTATAATATTCTCTCTAGTGTCTTATCCTAAACTAGCCGTTATTACTCTGTCTACGATGAATGCTCAACCTCGACCTTGATCTTCGATGACTCTACGACCTTGATCTTCAATGACTCATCGACCCTGCCCTTCATTTCTTAAGGCACCACTTCAACTTTGGGCGGGTCTTTGTCGAAGTCATACTGGTGACACATAGCAGCCTATGAAGACCCTCTTAATGTTGATACACTTTAATCATATTAAAGATAATTTTTGGCCCATACAATTTATACTTTGATTTCAGTAATAATTTTTTGGAAAAATAGCTCTGACATCAAAATTTTGAAGCATGCACATTTCCTTCACCTTTGAAGGATTATTTTGAGAACCCTTATTGTTCTCCTTTTTATAATTACCATAATGATGACTGTTATTATTTGATCTTTTGGCACGCCCACGTTCATTAGTCAACCACTTGTCTTTATTTAGACTTATTATGCACAGCTATCACATTCACTTCAAGAATGGAGCAAATCAAGTGGGACAAGCTTCATGCCTTTTCATGAAAAATACATTATTTTCTTTAGTCATCATTACATCATCAATATGGTGCATTGAGACTCAAACCCAATGCCTTACCCATATAAAGACATGTTAGGCCATAACGAGTTGGGACTCGAACCCAACTTTTACAATCATGGATCATCAGGATTCAAAACCCGATGTCTTACCCTCATGGTGCGTTGGGACTTGAATCCACCGTCTTATCCTTATATAATGTTTATCACAAATGGTCTGATTCACATCACGAATGGAATATAATTTTATGTAGCCATAGAGTAAAATCTATCATAAAAATAAGCAAAATAGAAATGATAAGAACTATTACCAATAAAAATATGATAGAGTACAAACTCGTGTACTAGTATCCTACATATAAATATGTCAATAAGAGAGTCACCATGTAGCGTTATTACTATGTGATGTATTACTGCAAACTAATGCATGATGATTAAATAAAATACACACAAGAATTGAAACACATAACTAAATGTACTTAACTTAAAAAAATAAATAATCTTAAATAACTATTGCTAGCTTATTCTGTTTTAATACAGATGATGTCAAAATAGGTTAGTAAAACATAATGATATCACCTTGTCAATTATCAGCATAAAAATGTTGCATCTAATTAGATTAGGCCATCGATCTTAAAAGTCCTCGTTAATACATAACATGACCAGGATGCTTTTTAATGTTTCACAAAGATCTTTTAATATCATGAAAAATTAATGATAGCATGATGTTATAATTGTATAAGATCAATTTTAGAACTAGGAACAAAGTTAGTGGACATATACATCCATACGAGCATGAAAACTTAAAATCAAAGCTTAGTATTTTTCTAAACAAAGCAACTACAAATCTTAAATTTTAACATACGCTAAATACACAATTTATGGTATAATCTAAAAAATAATACTCCCTGAACAATAGAGGCAAACTAAACATTAATATGGCATACGTAATAATGCCCATATTTCCATTGGTTCAACCAAATTGGTTCAAGGTTGTCAACCATTCATATCTTCTAGGTTGATTAAAGCTTCGTGCTGATAACGTATTACGAAACTTAGGTCAAAGTAATAATATAAAACAAGAAGATAGACAACAATGTAGAGAGAAAGAGAGGAGAGAATCTATTTCTTCCATGTATTCAAGTGTATACAATGTGATGCCAAAACCCTCTATTGATAGGATTACATAGAGGCATACAAAAGAATGCCATAAACATGACATTAAACATTTGAGATCATGGAGGAAGATCATGGGGAGGTTATGGAGGTGTGGGAGTTACAACTATAATGGTGAGAAGTAGTGGGAGTTATCTACATAATGGAGAAGAGTAGTGGGAGTAACTTCTTTAGGAGTTATAGACATCCACTACAAAATAATATTTCATAACNTATTGCTAGCATATTCTGTTTTAATACAGATGATGTCAAAATAGGCTAGTAAGACATAATGATACCACCTTGTCAATTATCAGCATAAAAATATTGCATCTAATTAGATTAGGCCATCGATCTTAAAAGTCCTTGTTAATACATAACATGACCAGAATGCTTTTTAATGTTTCACAAAGATCTTTTAATATCATAGAAAATCAATGATAGCATGATGTTATAATTGTATAAGACCAATTTTAGAACTAGGAACAAAGTTAGTGGACATATACAGCCATACGAGCATGAAAACTTAAAATCAAAGCTTAGTTTTTTCTAAACAAAGCAACTACAAATCTTAAATTTTAACATAAGCTAAATATACAATTTATGGTATAATTTAAAAAATAATACTCCCTGGACAATAGAGGCAAACTAAACATTAATATGGCATACGTAATAATGCCCATATTTCCATTGGTTCAAGGTTGTCGACCATTCATATCTTCTAGGTTGATTAAAGCTTCGTGCTGATAACGTGTTACGAAATGTAGCTCAAAGTAATAATATAAAATACGAAAATAGACAAGAATGTAGGGAGCAAGAGAGAAGAGATTTTTATTTCTTACATATATTCAAGTGTGTACAATGTGATGCCCAAACCCTCTATTTATAGGATGATATAGGTAATACAAAGGGATGTCATAAACATGGTATTAACTATTGAGAACATGGGGGAAGATCATGGAGGTGTGGGAGTTACATCCATAATGGTAAGAAGTAGTGGGAGGTTAATGGAGAAGAATAGTGGGTGTTACTCCCTTAGGAGTTATGGACATCCACCATAATCAAGTATTTCATAACAGGAGAGATATTTGATTGTTTTCCCTTATTTATATATAATCTCCCTTCATTTAATATTATACTCATATATTAATTGAGATATTTGTAGTCTTGCAGAATAATTAATATTAAGGGAAAAATAAGGAAAAAGAATTAATTTAGTCTTGAACTTTTAAAATGACAAATAATTTGAGATAATTATTTTTAAAAACCACAACAGATAATTTAAGACAGAGAGTTGATTTTCTTTTCCACTTTTATATACGAGTTCCGTTTGGCTTTTTCGAGCTATCGTGTCCTAGCCACTTAATATTGTAAATCTTCGTTGACCACTCCCTAATATGTCCGCTTAATTAATTTACACATCTTATTAATTAAATTCTCTATAAACTGCATCATTTATTAGTTATGGATTCTAATTTTCTCAAGACTAGTAATGCAAATTAAGGATTTAGCAACAAATACATCCTGTGGTCAAAGCTAACTACATCCAAGAGACATAAAGCACGTATGTACCGGAGAAAACTACTCTCTATAGCCCCTCAAAATTTTAATAGCCCATGTTTTGTCCTACTTACAAAAAAGGGCCCTTCGGCCCAAACGTATTGCATATAGTAGCCGAAAGGAATAAGCATGACAACACAAACGCTTCTAACTCAGTGGATAAAGCGCCTGTTTCCTAAGCTGAAGGTCGTAGGTTCGACCCCTACCTGGCATGATAGAGCAACCCATTTTTGCCTTTTTAAATGTACTTCTGGATCTGATAAGTATTAGCTAACAATTGAATGAAATATGTAATGCAGGTCATATACGAAATGTCTATTATTGTATATTTTTTGAATAATAACAATCTATTTTTGTATAATAACAGACTATTTTTGTATATTTTTTGCATAGTGACAGTCTATTTTGTATATTTTTGTATAGTAACAGTCTATTTGTATAATGACAGTCTATTTTGTATATTTTTTGTATAGTAACAGTCTATTTTGTATAGTGCAGTCTATTTTGTATATTTTTTGTATAGTAACAGTCTATTTTGTATAGTGACAGTCTATTTTGTATATATTTTGTATAGTGAGAGCTAAGTGTGTATAAATTGTATAGTGGCAGTCTATTTAGTATATTTTTATATGAGAAAATTACCCTCTATAGCCCCCCAAAATTTTAATAGCCCATGTTTTTTCTCACTTACACAAAATGGCCCTTCGGCCCAAACATCTAGTAGCTCGCAATGTCTGTTTTGTATATTTTTTGTATAGTGACCGTCTATTTTGTATATTTTTTGTATAGTGGCAGTCTATTTTGTATAATGACAGTCTATTTAGTATATATTTATATAGTGACTGTCTATTTTGTATATATTTTGTATAACGATAGTCTAGTGTATATAAATTATATAGTGGCAGTCTATTTAGTATATTTTTGTTTAGTGACAATCTATTTTGTATAGTGACAGTCTATTTTGTATAGTGACAGTCTATTGTATATAAATTATATAGTGGCAGTCTATTAATTATATTTTTGTTAGTGACAGTTTATTTTTATATATTTTGTATAGTGAAAGTCTATTTTGTATAGTGACAGTCTACTATATATACATTGTATAATGACAGTCTATTTTGTATAATTTTTATATAATGACAGTCTATTATATATATATATATATATATATATATATTTTGTATAGTGATAATTTATTGTATATAAATCATGTAGAGAATTTATATCAAACTATAGCCCATCAGATAAACTAAGACAAAAGCAAATTGGTACAATTTTTTTGTTGTCCTTCCTAGATATTTTTGCTTTCCCAATACCGCTCATTTTCTCTTTTCGCCGTCTTTGCACTCAACATTTTACACTTTCTATGTATTTCATCTTTTTCAATTCTTTTTACTCCAACATTACTTTTCTCACCCTTTTATTTTTTAAAATTAATACTTTTTACAATTTATCTCTTACCTTTTCCTAGCATAACACGTGATTTTACACAGCCACTTGTCTAGACTAAGACAATATTTATCCATCACCACTTCTGATTTAATCCTTTTCCCTTTTTCTTTATGGTTATATTTGTCCATTTAGCTATTATTTAGTCTCTCCCCATTCTTTGTGCGAGTATTTTTTGGAAATTTTGTCTAAGTGCCTAGAAAAAATTACCGAAATTTCAATTTAAGTCTTAAATTCGGTTAATGCTACGTGAATGTTATTGGGAGTTAAAGTAGAATGGGTGAGATTTTCTGATCAAGATCTGCATGTTGTTGATGGTGTATGCTGGTGGACGTGTTAATTTTTGTGTTTCTTCTTCTTCTTCTTAATATATCTTAGCGTGCACAGAAGCAAAAACCAAACATGATGAGGTTAGGACAAAACTAATCATGGCCAAGTCACATATTTTCTACTAGTGGATAAACGATTTAGGCTTTACAATTATTTAATGAGAACCAACAGGAGATCTTTGTTCAAAAAGAAAAATAAGAAAATTAGATGGATGATGAAGTTAGTTTAACCAACAATAGCCTAAGGAACATACGCCAGCTTCAATGAGAAGGTGGATGTCGATCTAGGCTTTACACGGTATGTGGAGAAAACCAATTTAGGCTAGCCATTATAATTTGTTTGGGGCTACAAATTGTATGGATCAATTCATGGCTAGCGAGTGATAATAGTTTCTACCGGCCGGCTACAAATGAAATTTGCTCTATATACTGTCATAATGGAGGGGCCATATTATAAAGAGAAAATATATATATATATATATATATATATATATATATATATATATATATATATACTTTTTCGACTATCGAATATAAATAATTTTTGGCGCGAGTTAAAATTAAAAAAAAGTAATTAAAGCTGTTCAGCAATCACGTTTGCAAAATCTATTGCCTAAATTAAAGTTGCATGTCATGGTCCACCTTTCTTCTACTGTTATTTAAATTCTCAAACGCTGTCTTTATCCAACTCAAAAGTGTAATAACTTACGTATGATGTGAAGATTATTCAGAACACTTTAAGGGCAAATCTTACATGCAAAATACGAAAAAGATGTTAAAGTACATAAGGAAGCAAGCCTCATATTCTACTAATGAATTTTAAAGTCGTACAAAACTAGGTTCAAGCAGACAATAGCAATATATTATTAGTGGGCTAAACTGTCATATATGATGTTAGAGCCATTCCGAATGTAACTTTGGGTAATAGTGGGGCAAACCTCAATATTCAATTTTTAGGCAAATCCCACATATTATGATGAGTCAACTCTTAGTGAGGACTATGAATTCTTATGAGGTGATGTTTGTAATACTCTAGGCAAATATCCCACATCGGCAAAAGACACGAGAGATGTTGGACATATAAGAATGTAAGCCTCAAATTTTAGTGATCGATTTTAAAGTCGTACGAGTCTAGACCTAAATCGAACAATGTCAATAATGGATTGAACTGTTCCATAAAAAGAAAAGTCTGCCATAAGGTCCCACCAGGTTGAAATCACAACCTAACTCCCATTTTCCTACTTTCTTTTCCTCTCTATGAAATATATATACACTATAAACAACCAGTAATCTAAACACTATGCCCAAACATTCTTTCATTTGTGATTTGTCTAAAGCATTTCACTTTGGCATTTTTCTTCTCAGTTTTTGTAGCATTAGCAGTACATATTACATGATAGCAACATGGTAAGTCCCATACAGAAATTGTTAGTTTTCATTGTTTACCAACGCAATTATAAACACATAATCCATGAGGTTATTCACATTTTTATCTCTTATGATATTGTTCTCTAGTTTCCCATACATTCATAATGCAGCAACTAATTATGTTATCTTAAATTTCAGTTAATTCCTGAGTTGTCATATCAAATTATGCTACATGGATTTCTTCTCTGGGCTTCCATGGGTTTCTTGATGCCTATTGGGATTCTTGTAATAAGAATGTCAAATAGACAAGAATGTAGAAGAAGGCTAAAGATTATTCTGTATATTCATGCCACTTTACAGGTAATTAATCCTTTTTAAACTTTTGTTTCACTGTAAATGTGGACAATGACGGAGTTAGAAATATATATATAAGGGGATTCAGAAAAATGTTAAAATGTCACATTTAGCATTTGATCTAAAGCAAATTCTGAACCCCTTTTGCCACTATAATAGAACCTTCCTTATGTCAAAGGAATTCAACTATTTACATATAAATGTATATAACAAAAAAAAAAAAAAAGACCTCGTTTTTATTCCGATTTTTATAGTATAAATTTTTTTGAAGGGGATTCAACTGAACCCCTTACCAACACTTTCCGTCCCTGTCCCTGGATGTGGTAAAGGTAATAATTAACCTTTGCGCAGTCTTTGAAGAGTATACAATCAAATCTATAACAACCTCATTTGTCCCGGATATTTTTAACTGTTATAGCCAAGTGCTATTATATATAGAGAACATATATTATAACATATAGCATAAAAATTGGTTCCACAAAAAAAATTGACTTTTATAGTGAGTGGCTGTTATATAGCGATGTTTTTATAGAGAAGCCTAGCTGTACTTCTTTTATTGGCATGACAAGTAGTATTATCTCAGCAGTTACCTAATGTCGTTATTACAAATTTGAATCTTATTTATTAGATAGAAGTACCCCACTTTTCACCTCTAATGATACTGAAAGAGAGTAAGAGCTCAAGTATGATTGATAGCAGTGATGAATGCTTGGTGAGAAAGTAAAGAAGGAAGAACAAATTATCTTTTTTGAGTACTACAACTAGCTCTCTTAGTTTATATTATCCAGAAATGAGCACAAGTCAAGTTAATAATGAGGTTAGGTATAACCGTTTATTTTATCATGTGATACTTGATAGCTGACCATATTGGCTTTAGAAAGTCCATGTACAATTTTGTCGTTATGTAGTGCATAAAATTTCATTAATATATTTTTGGTTATTTGCCAGGTACTATCTCTTCTTCTTGTAACAGCAGCAGCAATCATGTCAATAAGAAACTTTGAAAACTCTTTCAAAAATAATCATCAAAGGATTGGCTTAGCTCTTTATGGTGTCATATGGCTGCAAACAGGCACTGGCTTTTTACGGCCTGACAGGTAACGATGTGTAGAATGAATTAACCTAAATAGCCGTCCACCCAACTGTTTACTAAAAATAGCCGAAGGGTGTATATATAATATATAATATATATATATATATATATATATATATATATATATATATATATATATATATATATAAGTCATATATAATATGTCAGTATATAATCTATGTATATACCAGATAAGAAATGTGAACAGTGAATCCGGCAGGCTATTTATGTAAAAATTATGTATACCATAATTTCACCATGGAGGTTAATTTCTGCAGTTTAGTACTGTTTTTTGTTTTTCCTGTACAGGGGAAGCAAAGGAAGGAGTATATGGTTTTCAGTGCACTGGCTTCTAGGAATCACAGTTTCTTTACTGGGAATCATCAACATATATACAGGTTTACAGGCCTATCACACAAAAACATTGAGAAGCACAGGTGTTTGGAACTTGGCTTTCACTGTTGAGATTGCTGTTATCGTGTTCGTCTATCTCCTGCAACAAAAATGGCACTATATAATGCAATCAGGAGTGATTTTAGGAAATGAACCAGTACGACCAACGGATCAAGAAACATTGTCAACATATGAGAAAAAGGAATTGTCAGCCATTCCATCATCATCTGAGCCATGTTAAGACTTCAAGACAGACAAATCAGTTTGCCTTTTACTAACAGTGAATTCTTTCCAACCTTGTTACAATTTCACAAACAAATATGAGAGTTTTTCTGTACTGTCAATGTAGAGCATCATATATAGCCTATAATATGAGAGATTTTGTGTTCATCTTTGTGCCTTACATTTTTGGTTTAAAATTTGTAACTAGCAAAAAGGATAATCCCCCTGCAGTGATGATGTATATGGAAAGTTAACTGATGTTTATATTTGTACTTAATCTGAAGATACACTAAACAAAACTGGCTTCACTATCACGAGAGGTTCAATCAACGAATTGTGACGACCCAAAGGGTCATCACCTGTTTTCTTATTCATTCCGTGCTTCCGAGGCCTTGATAACCTCATTTGGGGTTGCCTCGATTTGCGTGCGCAGTCCGGGCGCGTAGCCGGAAAGCTTAAATATGAATTCTGTGAGAAAAATGCTAAATTTTGATATTAAATTGAATAAATTTGACTTCGGTCAACATTTTGGGTAAACGAACCCGGACCCGTGATTTGACGGTCCCGGAGAATCCGTAGGAAAATATGGGACTTGGGTGTATGCCCGGAATCGAATTCCGAGGTCCCAAGCCCGAGAAATGAATTTTTGTGTGAAATTGTTTTCTGGAAATGATTAAGGAAAATGAAAATGAAAATGAAATTTGATTAAAAGACTGTGGTATCGGGCCCGTATTTTGGTTCCGGCGCCCGATACAAGTCTTATATATGGTTTAAGCGTTTTCTGTAAAGATTGGTTGAAATCGGACGTCGTTTGACGTGTTTCGGACTTAAAACTCTAGATTTGAAAGTTTATGAGGTTTGAGGAAAAACTTGTGATTTGAGGTTTGATTCATTGTTTTTGATGTTATTTTGGCGATTTGATCGCACAGATAAGTCCGTAGGATATTTTTGAGGTCGTGTGCATATTTGGTTTGGAGCCCCGAGGGCTCGGGTGAGTTTTGGATAGGAGTCGGAGTGCATTTTTGAACTTAAGAAAAATCTGGCATTTCAGTTCTGCAATTTTCGCAATTGCGAAGCAGGCCTCGCAATTGCGAGCTCGCAAATGCGAGCCTGGCATCGCAATTGCGAGGAAGGGGGCACTGGGCTGTGGTCGCAAATGCGACCAATGGCTCGCAAATGCGAAGGCCCATTCTTCGCAAATGCGACTAGAAGTTCGCAAATGCGATGCTCTCCCGAATGGCCAGTGTTCGCAAATGCGAACAAAGACCTCGCATTTCCCGTACCTGCAGGGTTCGCAAATGCGAACCCACCTTCGCATTTCCCACATCTGAGGCCTGCATATTTTACACTTAGCCGAATTTTTGAGTCATTTTAACATTCTTTCAAAACACAAACCTCTTTGGGCGATTTTCCAAGAACAAGACTTCTTCCAAATCATTTGTAAGTTGGTTTTTACTCATTTCTTTCAATCTTTAACATCATTTAACATGTTTTCAACTTAAAATCAAAGATTTTCATGGGTGAAATTGGGGGTTTTGGGTAGAACCTAGGTTTTCTAAAAATTGGGGATTTGGACCTCAATTTGAGGTTCGATTTCAAAACAAACTACATATTTGAGTTCGTGGGGGAATGGGTAACCCGATTTTGGTTCGAACCTCGGGTTTTGACCACGTGGGCCCGGGGGCGATTTTGGAATTTTTGGGAAAATTTTTGGGAAATTCATTATTATGCATTCAAATCGATTTATTTAATGTTTATTAAAGCAATTAAGTAAATTGTGACTAGATTCGAGCGGATTGGAGGTGGAATCACGGGGTAAAGCCATAGTTGAGGCTTGAGTTGAGTTCAAGGCATCGAGGTAAGTGTTTGGTCTAACCCTAGCTTGAGGGAATAAGAGTTGAGTCTTAATTGTAACTTGTTAATTGTCGAGTGCTATGTATAGGCATGGTGACAAGTATCTATACATTGGTGTCTAGCATGACCGTGAGTCCTTATTTGGCGAATAGTTTGGTTGTTGTTATGCCTTCCATGCTTAATTGATGACTTTTATGTTTTGTAAAGATCTCGTGAAAGAAATTGTGATCTTTGAACTTCGTGGAGCATTGGCTCGGGTTGAAATACAGATTGTGAAGGTATATGAGATAAGTAACTCATTGGAGCATTGGCTGAAGTGATAATGTGAACTATGAGATGAAAGTGAAAGAAAGTGAAGAGTTAATGATTTATTCCCTTGCCGGGACGTTGTTGGTTATTGATGTAGTACCCTTGCCGGGTTTTTAATTGTTTGTTTGTGTACCCTTGCCGGGACTTCCATTCTTGTTTTATTATTTCCCTTGCCCTTGTTTGTGATTGTTGATTGGGTGAGGAAGAGTGTTAAAGCACGAAGGGTGATGCCGTGCATTGTTTGTTTCATGTGAGGAAGAGTGTTAAAGCATGAAGGGTGATGCCGTGCATTGTTTGTTTCTTGTGAGGAAAGAGTGTAAAGCACGAAGGGTGATGCCGTGCATTATTTGCTTATTGTGAGGAAAAGAGAGTAAAGCACGAAAGGTGATGCCGTGCCGCACGATGTGCCATTCTGTGCCTATTCTATTGATTACATGTGAGGAATGAGAGTAAAAGCACGAAGGGTGATGCCGTGCACGTTTGTTTATATTATTGCTTGGTGAGGATGAGAGTAAAAGCACGAAGGGTGGTGCCGTGCACTTGTTGATCTCCGTTCCTAATTGTTGCATGTTGATGATAGGCTATAATTGCGTATTTTAGTCGATTATTACACTCTAATTTACTGCACTTAAGTTGAGTTTGCGCTTTAATCGCTAGTGTTTTGCACTAACGGTGTGTTTTATGCCTTGTAGGAGTGATTCCGAGCTATATAGATGTTATGGAATGAATTCAAGTGACTTGGAGCTTTGAAGTCTGAGTAAAAGCTCAAGGAATTAAGCCGGGATCGTGTTCGGGGGTCAAATTTGATAATTAAGTACGAACGAAGACTTGAGGAGGCATATTGCGCACTGTCTAGTAAAATAGACATAACTTTTTGATCAGAACTCCATTTGGGCTTCACAATATATGGTTGGAAAGCTAATTCAAATGGCTACAACTTTCATGTTTTATATTTTTCCAAATTCCAAACGGAACAGGGTGAAAAATGGGGTCGAAACCGCGACCGCGGAACTGACCGCGGCAGAAATCAGAGAGCTTGTCTGGCCGCGGTCCTACCGCGTTTTGACCGCGGCCGCGCCCCTCCCGGCGTCAAAAAGAAGTCCTATTTCGCCCGGGACAAGTTTATTTCGGCCCTACACTATTCCAACTTGTATAAAAGGGGTCCTAAACCTATTTTGAAGAAGGAGAGGATAGATTTGAGACATAGATTCGACCTAAGGAGGCAAGAACACATTGGGAGCAAGGCGGAGAATTCTTCTAAGAGTTTTTCCTTCCTCTTCCTATTTTTCATTGTTGGTTATGGCTTTTAGTATTGTAGTTTTACATACTATTATGAATAGCTAATTTGTTATCTAGAGTTTTGATAGAACCTTTTGTAGGATAAATTCTTGTTATGTTTTTATATAATTGAGCCATAGCTTTTCTCTATTTGTTCAACTACGTTTATATTGTGGTTGGTTGAAGAGCTCTCAATTAGCTCTGCCTATTTAGTATGCATAATTCGGGAGAGAGTGCATATTTAAGTAATTGTTGAACAACACCGCTCCCAGAGTATATGAGGGATCAATAACCGAGGGTTTAAAGGCGGGATTAGGGATAACGAAGCCTTAGGTGCGATCTGAAGTGAGCTGTATTAAAAGCCAGCTAGCGTAGCTCGGGAGAGTGCGTCTAGTAAATTATCGTAATTACTCGGGAGAGATTTACGGTAATAAGAGTGCTCATGATTGGTAGAGAATACTTAGGCGAAATTATAGAAGACATAGCGGGAAGGATTCCGAAAATTGGGAAAATCATAACTCTAGACCTCCTTAATCTTTTCTCTAACCCTCAGAATCGTTAGTTGTTAATTTACTATCTTAATTTGTTAGTTAATTAGTTAAACACAAGAATCTTAATATCTATAAGTTAGGAATTGTTCAAGCTTGTCTTCTTGGTGATAATGAACAGCTGTAGCTAAACCTTAGTTCTCTGTGGGATTCGACTCCGGACTTGTAAACCGGATTATATTTGCAACGACCGCATTGTCCTTTTTATAAGGCATAGTTGGGCGTAATCACATGTGTTGTGCCTTCTCTTGGTATTAGTCAATTTATACTTGAAACTGTTATCTCCCCACAGCATGCTTCCCCTCCCATATTGTTTTACTTGTCTTGTATTTCGATTCCGCTGTATATTTATAATTGCACAGGTTTATGTGGTAGTCCAGTCTAGCCTCGTCACTACTTCACCGGGGTTAGACTAGGCACTTACCAGCACATGGAGTCGGTTGTGCTGATACTACACTCTGTGCTATTTTGCACAGGACTAGGTTTCGTGCAGCAGCAGCAGTAGTGTGAGAGCAGACTTCATTTCAGCGAGACCCGAGGTAGCCTTGCAGGCGTCCGCAGGCCCGGCGTCTCCTCTATCCTTTATTTTTTTCTGTTATCTCATTGTATTCGAGACAAACAGTTTATGTTCTCTTTCAGACGTTTGTATGTAGTATTCTTAGAAGTTCGTGAGTAATGTGACACCAGATTTTGGGTAGAGGATTTTGTTGAACCTTCCGCATTTCCAATCAACTTTATAAAATGTTAAGACTTCCGCTTATTATTGAATTTTGTTGCTTTTGTATTATTGTCGAAAAATTGTTAAATGGATTAGATTATTAATGGACAAGTAATTAAATTTGGCTTGCCTAGCTCTCATTAGTAGGCGCCATCACGACTCCCGAGGGTGGGAAATCCGGGTCGTGACACGAATTAAACATATACAGCATGCACGATCACAACATATGCAAGCTTGTTCGAACTACCTCTAATTCTTGCGGTGATACCTAAAATGCAAACAGACACTCTCAAGCAAGTGAAAAGTGTCCCCAGTGGATCGCATTTTGCTAAGAATCACTTAACTGCTAAATGTAATACTGTAAATATGTGATGAACTGATGATAAGAAGTACACAGTTAATCTACAACAATGACCATGCATTTCGAGAGTTTACAGGGACTTTCACAAACTTATATAGTTTCACTATTAGTGACAGAAACAGTGTGAATCTTTATACAAGGTATTTATACAAATCATGGAAATAGCTGCATAACTGTCGCGATTGCAATTTACTAAAATGACAAGGGGTGGAAAGGATGACAAAACGCCCCAAATGTAGCAAAGAATACTAAGTTCATGCATATTTCAGTGTAAAAAGTAGTAGTAATATCGGAAAAAATATGAGATCAATTTTTTTTTGGGCTAATAACTTATTAAGAAAGAGAAGTAAACAAAACGAATGCTATTGCAAACAAACGACAAGATATCCGTATATTAGCCATTTTATTTCAAAAAATAAAAAGGACAAGATATTGGTAAAACAACTAATCCTGTCTTCTTCCACGTAATCAACTTCAAACATGTAAGAGCTAATACTGAGTACAAACAGTGACAACATCTTTCTCTTTGCCAAAACATGCTTTTCCTAGGGTGAGATATCTTAACTCAGTCATTCATCCTCCTCCTTGCATGTTATTGTGTCCATCTAAAATGTAACATTAGTTTGTAGCTACTTGCAGCCTGAACAAGAGGACTTGTCCTGCACATGTTGCGAACAGAAGTAAAACCTATCTAGGTAATATAGACACACTTTTATCAAACATTGTGAGATGAATGAGAGAAGTTACCGCAAAGGAAAACATACTGCTCAGGAACATACCTGCCTTTAATCAACAAGTTGACTTTGGACTTGTCCTTAACCATGTTGAATATTTTCAGTCATACTGCTGTCAACTTCTTCCTCGAGTTGGCAGCTGTATTCTCACGCGATCATCCCACAGTATCTATAGAGTACCTTGGGTGTCTGTTTAACTTGACGACAAGATGAGGCTTCCCATGCACCAGCCACACAAAGGATGAGTTCTTTAGAGATTGAAAACTGGAGTTTCTACTATCTGTTGGAGTCTGCACATTAAAATTGTCCAGCAAAACCAAAGGGCTTTAATGTGCAAGAGCACCTTTGATAAAGTTCCTGCACATGCAATTTTGATTTCATGTTGTCATTTGCTATGACTCTAGCAATTCATGCCACAGATATCGAACAAATATGGGAATATGACAAGTAATTTAATAAAAACCAGAAGTATGGTACGTTTTAGTAACTTCAGGTTGAGATCACCACCAGAATAAATAGTTCAACCCTTTTTTCTGATAAGGAAAAGAAAGTATTAAGTAAATAAATAGTTCAAGCCTTACAAACCAAATGCTTCCCTTCCCAGACTTCAGTCATGACACGCTAAGCCTTTCCCATTTGCTTCGTCTGTTGTGAAATGCCTCATTAAGCAACATCCCTTTCTCCAAGTTAGACTTAGACAGCATTTGATCCATCACCAATAATTATTACAATAACAATTCTCATTAGATAAATGATGAAATCATTTTACTTTCAATAATGATGGTGTACCGGCCAGCTTGTGCCCACCTCGACTAATTCACCGGGAACCTGCTACTTCCACCAGTACAAATACATGGGTAACTCTGTCCGCCAAGCTTAGTAGATAAGAACAAAATCATCTATCATTTTTTTTTGCTTCTGCTGGCATTTGAAGTTTTGAACCGTGATCTGCCAAGGCTCTTTCCAACTTCATTGACCATTAAGTCACTCACTTGGGCGCACAAAACAATGAATCTGCTGGAGTCTTTATAATAACTTGTCTACCAACAACTTGGATACAGTTTTACAGTGGGTTTGATATGCTTAATTCTCCTTACCTTCTTCATGCTCCTTTGATTTCATGGTGTCATTTACTGTCATTCTAGCTGATTCACGCCATAAAATATTTAAGAAATATGGCAAATAATACAAAATTATGGCACACTTTAGTAACTTCATGTCGAGGTCCTCAGCAGAATCCTTGATGCAACACCCTTACACGCTAACTACTTCCCTCCCCATACTTCAGACGTGACATGCTTGAACCTTTTCCATTGGTTTAATGCTTCATTAAGCAGCATCCTTTTCTCCAAGTTAGACAACATTTGATCTGTCACCAGTAATCGTTACATGAACACTTACCATCAGAAAAATGATGAAATCTGTTGGAGTCTCGTAATACTATTTGTCTACCAACAACTTGTGATATGTATTTGAAGGCAGAGTGACAGTCCCCACAAACTCGGAGGTTTTTCATTATTCTTATTGGCATGTCTGATTTCCGTGTAAGAACAAAGGCAACTGCAAGTCTCTCGCTATGATAGCTGAGGAGTTCTTCCTTATTCTCCAGTTCAAGATCATACAAGGCATATTTAATTTGTGGCACATACCCTGCATCCCTAATCTTCTTGTGCAATTCCGTAAGTTTTTCATAAATTGCATCTTTATCTGGATGTGATTGATCACCTGCCACAAAAACATGAACACCATCCCTCATGTTAACCCAGCTGCATCCAGCTTCTTTCCTTGCCGTAGCTTCTCGCATTGCACGCCGAGCCTCTGCCACATCCTCCCATTTCCCTCCCGAAGCATACATATTTGCAAGAAGCACATAGTTTACAGCATTATGAGGTTCCAACTCTAAGAGTACGTGAGCAGCTTTCCTACCTAGATCTGTTTTACGACTCCCTGCTCGACCACAGGCTCCAAGCACAGTCCTCCAAATGAGTGTATTGGGCTTTAATGGCATTTTATTGACGAAGTCCTCCAATTTATCCATCTGACCTGCTCGTCCCAGGATATCAACCATACATGAGAAATGCTCAATCCGAGGTGTCAGACCATATTGTTTGCTCATGGAATCGAAGTAATCCTTGCCCTGCTCAACAAATCCCACGTGGCTACAAGCTGATAAGACACCAACAAATGTGACATGGTCAGGTGTTTGACCTTCCAGCTTCATTTTTGTAAAAAGCTCTAGTGCTTTATGTCCATGTCCATGCCGTGCATAACCAGAAATCATTGAGTTCCATGAATATATATTTCGTAGAGGCATTAACTCAAAAAACCTTGATGCATAATCTATTCTTCCACATTTGGCATACATGTCAACAAGAGCACTCCCAACAACAGTGTCAGATTCCAAACAGGATCTAATCGCACAAGCATGAACTTCCATTCCATGCTCCAATGTTGCAATTGAGGCACATGCACTGAGAACAGAGGCAAATGTGAAGCCATCTAATTTCTGACCCTTGTGCAGCATAAGCCAGACTAAATCCATGGCTTTTGGTAAAACCTCATCGTGCAAATATCCAGAGATCATTAGGTTCCAACTCATATCATCCTTCCTTTCAGACATCCGAGAGAATATGTTCTCACAGTCATCCATTTCCCCGCACTTACCATAGCAAGCAAGAAATGAATTTTCAACAGCATTAGCATCCATTCCACTATATTTTAGCACCAGCGCATGGATTTGACGAACAAGACCAAGAAGAGAAAGAGGTGATATTGCTGAAAGAATATTTATAAACGTCACATTGTTGAGACTCCATCCAGCACGCATCATCTGTATGAAGTACTCTATAGCTTCAGAAATAGATGTCTCAGAATCACCTAATGCACCGATAATGGTATTCCAGGAAACTAGATCATATTCTGGCATCAAGGTAAACAATTTCTTGCATTCAGCCACACATCCAGTGTCAGCATATAAAGCAAGAAGAGCATTAGACACTGAAACATCAAAATCTAGTCCTAACTTTACCCCTTCACTGTGCAGTTGTTCCCCAAATCTTATCCAATTCAGGTTTCCACAAGAACTCAAAGAACTTATCAATGAGTAATTTGACGCCATCAGACCTGTTCTTCTCATCACCTGGAAGATTGATATTGCATCTTCAAAATAATCATTTTGATCTAGAGCGGAGATCATAGAGTTCCATGATACTGAATCCTTATCAAGCATGGTCTCAAAAACAGAACGAGCAATCTGTATTTCACCAAATTTAGAATACATACTAATCAGAGCATTTCCAATAGCAGCCTTGGAGTCGCGCAAACCAGTTCGGATAACATAGGCATGTAGCTCTCTACCTCTTCTTCTCCCTTCTTCCAACAAAGAGAATTCATGAAAAGCACCGAAAAGAACAACGAATGTATCAGAATTGATTTTAACCAAGTCTCTCATCTCCATAAAAAACTTGGTCGCGACTTCTCCTTGACCAAGTCTCACCAATCCGACCATCAGCCCGTTCATGGACACTGCATTCCTTGTACCCATCTGTTTAAAAACCTTCATAGCATTATCGAGACACCCAAACCTTCCAAAACCACTTACCAGAGCACTTCCCACATACAAGTCTTCCAAAAGTCCAGACTTTTCTATTTTAGCCAGTAGCTGCTTCAGCAAAAACAAACCACAATTAACATGATTAGCAGCAGCTGTAATTAAGCTGCCAAAAGTGAACTCAGTAGGCTTACAAATAAACCCCAAATCCTCTTTTTGCATATCAGAGAAGAGCTGAAACACAGAAACTGCATCTCGCTGAGAGTAAACTGAAATAATAGAATTGCAAGATACCGAATTCTTATACTCTATCTCTTCAAAAACACGCCACGCATAATCGCCAGTACCTGCAAAACTTCCATACATCGAGATCAAGACATTGGAAACAACCTCATTAGAAGCATGCCCTGTTTTCAAAAGCAAACCATGAATTTGCATTCCCAACCTAAGCCCACAAGCACCTAAACTCTGACAAGCCCTCAAAGCACTACCACAAGCATAATGGTTAGGTATAAACCCCGACGAAACCATTTCCCGAAAAACATGACATGCCTCGTCAGGCATCCCATTTTGGGAATAACCCGTAATCAAGCACGCCCACGTAACTAGATTTCTGTCCAGCATTTCGTCGAATATATCATGAGCAGAGACCAAATCACCACCTTTCACATATAAATTAATAAGGGTGTTACACAAATACAAATCTTTATCAACCCCATTTTTTAAAATATCCAAATGGAGTCTATGCGCATCGAATTCAGAACAAGAGAACAGGTATTTTTGCACGAGAAATTCGCACTTGTCTGAAACTGTAGGAGCAAAATAGGCTGGCTTTTGGTATGGATGAAAAGCTTTGTCTTTTGTTGTAGTGATGGTGGGATAAGCAAAGTCATTCGAAAAAGACTGAAGAATTGAAGCTGCAAATGTGCTGAAAGTATAAGTGGGGTTTGGATTTTGATGGAGTAGTAGTTTGTTTCGTGTTTGTATAAGTGCTGCCATAAACATGGTGAAAAATGGTCACCGCTGATAGAGCTCGAAAATATTTTGCTGCCTCATTTTAACCTTGGCGCCATTTCAGCTCTGAAGAATTTCATTTGATGACTTTAAAAAACGGTAGCAGGCATTATTAATGTTGGACCATCTTAATTCCATTAATCAAAAGAGATCATAGCATAGAGCTATATGACCTTTAAAACGTGTGCTTTGAAAAAACATAAATAATTATGTGACTATAAATTATCTATATTTTATTAAAGGTTAAAGTAAAATTAATTTTAAATATATAAATTTGTTATTCTTTTTAGATAGATAATAATGTGTCATATAAATTGGCACTGAGGGAGTATTAGGTTAGAGGTCACGACGAGTCTGGGCACAACAATAGAGTTCCCCTCTGGTGTTCTGTAAGTCATGAGGGTGGAAGGGGTTCACCCGAACACTCTTCGCCGGAAATTACAATATATAAGGTAAAATTCGTTTTGTATCTCTATATATCCGCTTGACATATACCAAAAGCATATCTTAATAGTTAAGGGGGTTCAAAGCCTTTGTGAGGTCGTTGGATACAATTCCCAGTGGGTATAGATTTTTTTCTTGTACCCCTTAGCGAAAATTCTGCCGCAACTGAATGTGACAACTTCTTTTCATTTGGAAGAAGGGATACAATCTCCTATAAATTTAATCTCTCTCTTCTTCAATTGGTAGCATTTACAAATGTAGTCTTGAACTGCTATATGAAAATGGTCTCTGCTCATGATGTGTGCAGCTAAAAAGATAAGTGCTCATGATGTGCAGCTAAAAAGACTATATGAAAATCATCCTGAATTGATAAGTTCAGCTATAAAGAATGCGATTGCGCCAATTTCACTGAAATCACATGAGCCAAACTAAATATACAGCAGTTGCAAAATAAAGCAATAATACAGTTCTCCTACAGTATTGCAACATTATGGTAGCACCAACAGTTGCTGACACTAACGAGTCAAGTTAGCAGCACTTGATCTTGTATTCCAGCTGATAAGCTAAAAACATATCTGCTTCATCATTCAAAACTTCATCAATGGTCTCAATCTGGAAGTTTGATCTATTCCAAGAAATCTTCACTGCACAATGTTGTATAAATTAAAGAAAATAGGAGTATCTAATGTGTGTCCTGTACATTGTGCCAGTTAATTTGTCAGAAGAAAGATACGTTCTTTGACAACTAAGTTATGCTGCACTCTCTGGATGTGGAACTTAGACATCGTCAACCCCAAAAGCTAGCTCATGAGAGGAGGATTTCCTGAGACCGTGTAAGAAGACCACAATCCATACCCTCAACCAATGTGACAAACCCAAGACTAGAAAACTGGAGCGTGGATGACGATAGCCCAATGTTGAGCAACACAACAACAGTGACTAATGAATCTGATTCTGATACCATGTGAAGATATGGCCTTTGAGCCTAATTCAACCCCCAAAAACTAGCTCGGATGATTGCGCAAGACCATGTAAGGAGATCACAACCCATACCCCCTCAACAGATGTGAGACTTGACACTGGAGATGCCATGGAGAAAACTGGAAACACTTCAACCATGGAAATTATTCCACCACAAAATGATGCAATAGTCTTGGCAGAGCAAAACCCGAGACAATAATATAACAATGTCCTAAATGATTATCAAGATGCCCCTGTCAAAGTAGAAAAAGAAGATCCTCCTGCCCTCGAAATGCGATTTTTGCAACAATGGTCCTGAAGGAGAAGAGACTGGCATTGCAGCTTTCATGTAGATTACATGGAAGAGAATTGAAATTCTCCACTTCTAAACCATCACTGCAATGGGTAACATACAATTCATTTAAATGGCTCATCGAGCAACAGATTAACTGATTCTCTGAAATTAGCCTTTTCCGGAATCTTGAGCCAGTATGCCCCTGATGGAGCAAAGAGATCAGCAAAGAAATACTCCACTCAGTTCTAGCGAACTCCATTTGCAAAAGCCTTGGTAAACAGTGAAGAACCACTAGAAATAATGAAATGTGACCATCAGCAGATTTTGGCTATCAGTCTGTGAAAATCTTGACAAGCTTGTCTTAAGAATTTCATGTAAATATGTGTTGACTGCAGCAGGATAGTCGGGAACACTGATGGCTAGTGGTTGCTCTGGTCTGTCAGTGGAAATTCAACTAAGATAATGAATGAGGATCTCTCCGCCTCTCGAAGATACTGGACAGTTCCATTCATGATTTTAACAAGTTTCTGGCTGATGTATAGGCCAAGACCTTCCCTTGATATGCTCTGACTGTAGTAGAACATCTGTTGAATTAGCTCTTCAGGTACGCCTGGTGCTGGATGAGTGATACTGAGAGGTGAAATGTAATATAGTTAGATTTAACGTACAACGGAAGCAGATCACTCTATCAAACTATAAAGGAAACCTTGACTGAAGCCGACCATTTGGGCCAACTGCAGCCTTCGAATGATTGCCCACTCCCTTCTCCACTTAAATACCAGAGTTTGTTCGCTTGGCGCAGGGCTTGAACCTGTTACCTAAGACACAAGTCCCTCAACCTTTGCCAATTGAGCTAACCCCTGGGGGCAACTTGCCCCTTCTCCTCTTTCCATACCCTTTTCTTTAACTAGAAGAACATATTGGATATTATGATAATATATGTATATTACCCTTTTACTAAAGGGAGACAAAAGGATCATTCCAGATAGTTTCAAGATTTGAAATCTCTGACCAATCAGTGAAAACTGCTATAAAGCATAATCAAGCACTGCATCTGCTACTTCTAGGTAAATTCTGACCGATCAGGGAAAAGAATTTTGCAGATTGGTCCTATTTAATATGCTTAGTAATTAAATCCCATATTACGTTAAGAGAGTTAAAAGATTTAACACGCAATAGGACATTTTAATGCTGTTTCACCAGGTCAAAAAGCCCTATTTAGCCTTTTTCAGCTTCAGCATAGTCTGCGGGTATGATACTTGCATCACCACCTCCAATTCAAGAGAGAAAATAAGCTTCGAGGAAAAAAAGAGTGGAACTTGCCCACTTTGTCACAACAAAAGTTAAAGTCTCTATATCTGCATTTGAACTCCTAGAAGTCAAATTTTTGTAAGTTACTCTGCTTAAACAATTTAAGCCACATAAATCATGCTTTCCCATGAAACAGCAAAAGATGCATAGTCAGAAACATGGGGTACAATAACCACCTTGACAACCTAGCCAGGATTAAATTGACATAATTAGCAGTAATTACTTCATTATACAATCTAAAAATGGCACGCAGCCTTCATTTTATCAAATGACTTGCATGCAAGATAATCAATAAATCCAAATCTGAGAGATAAGAACTGATTACCGGAATTCAAGATGCATGACATGCATCTTGGTCCCTATACGTTCCTTTCTTGGAATTATTCTGAGCACCACAGAGGAACCTTCAAAAGGAACAGTAGAGAGGATAGCTGTGGTCAAAAAGTCAGAAAGGACTTGTTGAAGCCTCAAACTGTCACCAATCAGGTACAAGTGTGATAGTTCGACAGGTGAATCGCATGTGACCTGAACCTTGCGCTCCTGACTTAGAATCATAACTTGATTGATGACCACTGTAACAACTTGGCTAAGACTGAACTCACAAGAGTTCATTTCCATATAGCTGGAAAAAACATTGCAATGATCAGGACTGGTCCAAAAATATATACAGATACCAAATATTGGATACCTCTCCAAGACCAGATCTAACACATCTAATATATGCTAAATGATCCAAAAGATGCAAATTGGTGTGACGTTAAGATGCCATAGTACACCAAACGCAAACATTATCATAAACTATACTTTGTGTTAATCATAGACTCCAGCGTGTATTATCATATATGGGTTACTAATAGCTACTTCAGATTACTTTCCTGATTAACAGTACAAATTTCACATTTTAAGGTAGCCATCATCCATCAAATTTGGATCATGATCTGGCACACAATATATTCCACCCTCAACTCTATAATTTCTTGTTAACCCATGAGCTTCGTCCTTCTGCTCTTTTCTTCCTCTGCTAATTAATGTTAAATGAAGTTATTAGATTGATGCATCGCCGCAGATGTTTCCTTCAAAAGAGATAAAATGTGTCTCCTAAGACCTGACACCAAATTTTCAATTCATAGTTTTGCCCAATGTTATTCTCTGTTTGGAAACTAAAGAGCAGATCAGTTTCTTTTCTGGCCCACTATTTCCTTTCCTGATTTCTCTTCTTGTACTTTTCGCTTCTCTTCCCTATGTAGCCTTCAGCCTAATAGTGACCACATAGCATAAATTGTGGATTTTTAAGGTTATCTAAGGGAACTAAGCACTCGTTTCTTCATTTGTTTCAATCCACCTCTGTCCTTCACTATAGAGATACATAAACTAATATCAAGAAGAGAGAAAGACATCAAAGACTTCCAAAAAGCAAAGATCTGCAGAACTGACAGATCAGCTTCCTTGCCAAACTCACTTATCAAAGGAAAAAGATAAATAAAAAAAAAAAGCTTCCTTAGCAATCTCCGAAATGTCAGGCGCACAATTTGTGAAAAACAGGCAGTCAGAATATCCCTTTGCAAGTTCATAGAACCTACAGCTATGATCTTGATGTGCAGAAATACCAGTGCAATGGCCTGAGCATAAAGCAGATATTTCTTCTTTACATAAATAGTACAACAATAAATGGAGGTCAAATTATCATACCATTCCTCAATACTCTCAATATCGGTGTCATCAATGATCTTGGCTAGTTGTTCTTGACACATTGTGCTTGTCTTCAGCAAATGACTTTGATCATTGCTCAAATCAGAAGATTTCATCAGATTCTGAATGCACTTTATCCCATTTAAAGGGTTTTTTAGTTCAAGACGAACATAAGCCAACTTATTTAGACTATTTTCAGCAGCTTGTTCTGACATCTTTTGCACATGCATTGCATATTGAAGATCCGGACTGGGAATATGCAGGAAGCAAAGGACCCCAGTTACCCTACCATCGGCATCAATCCTTTTATTTGCAGATAGTAAGGCTTCAATATACTTACCCTGTTTATCAAATAACCCCAAAAACAATTTCTCACCTTCCCCGCCAGCAATTACCCTATTAAATAATATCCTGAGCTTGATTAGCGTGTCTTCATCTTTCACCCTGCAACCGAAGTTATTAACCGTGAAAACCTCACCAAGAAGCATTTGATCAATGACCTCCTCCCTCTTCAACCCAGTCAATTTGTGCATAGCCTCATTCCATTCCACGCATCTTCCATGTTCATCCATCACAAAAATTGGAGGAATTAGAGGAGATGGATTGCGGACAATTCCAACATAATCACCTTCAATGCGGATATATTTGTCCTCAATCAGTTTTAACTCAGTAACATCTTGCCCAATAAAGCAAACTCCAACAATATTTTGTTTTACGTCTCGACTACAGCAGGCATTAGCCACTAACGTAATAGGTCCGACATTTTCTTGGCGACCAAATGTCCTAAGTTTGATTTCTACATTTTTCTCCTCCTTGCCTGCAAGTCAAATATCAAAGTAGATCATTTTCCAGGAAAAAATACCAAAGAACAAAATAAGCACCTAAGTTGTTGCATGGAAGTCAAGTGGCGACCCAGAGAAATAAGACAGGAAGGGAGGTTGGAAATGCTAATATGTCTAATATCCAGCGTTGAGGAAGAAGTAAAAAACAAGTTTCAGACAACATAAGGGGCCAAAAGAGCGACAGACCAAACAATGCCCGACTGTGATGTCCAAAACAGTTCATCTAATTTCACTTCAGTTTCTGACACTTCTTTTTGTTCTTCTTAGAACTTCATTTCAGAGGTCTTTATACATGAGGAAACAAACTCAAAATGGGACCAAATATGCTATGGCTCGATAAATAAACAGTTTGACATAGCCGATGCAGCTTGTGCTAAAGTTATAATTAAGAACAACACAACTATTATGCCTCAGTCCCAAACAAGTTGGGGTCGGCGATATGAATCCCCATTCCTTTCATTAAGTTCAACTTATATACATCATTACTATAATTTAAGAAAGGAAAAATAAACAAAAAGGCATGATTCAATTTTTTGTTCAGAGTATTCAAACTGTATGATCTATGCATTGGATAATCAGAGTATCACCTTGCAAAGCCAGGGAGAGAACACCTTCAATTGCGCTTGCTCTATCTTCAATAACCAAATCGACCAATGGTACGCCTATTGCTTTCTCTATAAGCAATCCAGTTAACTCAGAAATTTTAGAGTTCCATCCATTAATACGGCCTGAAGTATCAACTGCCAAAATGGGTATTGCTGCTGTCTCAATAAGACGAACCATTTCGTTTGTGACAATACGAAGTTCATCCACTCTCTCTATACTGGTATCTGCAGCAGGGACATTCACAATCATTTTAGAACAATCAGCAACCTCGTCTTGCAAAGATCCTCGCAATATCAGCTGCAAGGAATGGATTGCATCCATTTCCACATCCTCCCAAGGTAGGCTCCGCCGCTTAACAACCTCCAAAAAGGCTTTAAATGATGACCTTGGGTGCATCTTTCTTCCGTCATCCTTGTCTCCAGGATCATGTTTTTCACCACCCCACTTGATCTCTTTAGCTGTGTGGGAGCGGAACCAGAAGAGAAAATCTTTTGAAGTTATTTTTACAGCAGCCATTCCACATACCGCATCACCGAGCACAGCAGCACTTGGGTAGCCAGCTTCCATGAGGCTATCAGTGCTTAAACCTGTACTACTACTGTGAGATTCATTAAGCCATTCAGCTATATCTCTAATTTGGGACTCCGTTGGCGTAACACCAAGCGACCAAAGTTTGTTCCTATAGTAAAGTACAGCCCCGTCGCACCTTACAAGGTCCATAACATTAGGAGACTGGTTAATAATTCCCAAGGGAGCATCTCTTAGAAGCATGTCACAGAGAACAGTCTGAGTTCGCAATATATGCTTCTCCCTAAGTTGAGCTGCCACTTCCACTTCCTTATTGATCTGAACACTGAAAACTTGAACCAAGAACTCACACGCGTACCTCAACGGAAAAGGAAGAAATCTAGGGCAAGTGTGATGGCAAACTACCAAACCCCACAATTTTCTTCCCATTTGTTGGTCACTATCCAACTCGTCATCTTCCTCACTAATCATCAGAGACATCACCATAGATGCAATAGAACCCATATTGGCCATGTATTGTGCATGACAGCCGTGGGGAGCTCTTAACGCGGACCCACCAAGGCTCAGTGGCTGAGCCAGTCTCGGGTCATGAATCACCCTAATTGGTGGAGCTAAGCAATCACATATCATCCTAACCTTATTCTTCATGAAGAGAAATCTCGAAGCTTGTGGTATATCGGTAGCAGGGTAATGCAAGCCAAGATAAGGTTCTAGTTCAGGCTTACGACATTCTGCAATAACTTCCCCATGTTCATCCTCGTGGAATTTATAAACCATAACACGATCATAGCCCGTCAAATGACTCACTTCTCTAACTAATACATCACATAGCAACGATATATTCCCACTTGGCAGAGATTGTAATTTTGCAATAGCTTTAGCAGCTAGCTTATAAGATTTTAATGCTCCAGCTGCAGTTACAGGGACATCATCTGGATTCACAGCCTCCAAATCTATTACTAACCCAACATCAATGCGGTGTAAAATCGCATAGAAAGGCTTACCCGAGTTTCTACAATGAACCAAAATAGGATTAAGCAAACTAAGTTCTCCAAAGCTAGCTGCTTTTTCAAGCGCGGAAGCACCTGAAGATCGAAAAAGTGTCCTGACATCAGTTCCAAAGGTCAAAGCCTCTTGCTGTTCGATGCTCGGAACAGCAAGAGGTATCAAGTCCAACATTTCTGGCGCATTTTCGCTATACGCAATGACAGTAAAGTTGTGCTCATCAATAGCAATCATACAGCCAAATGGCTGAATAAGACTTCCCCTTTGCATTTTCTGGAGATAAGCAGATACAGTTGAAGATGGAACATTGCTAGTGGAATTTGACAAGTTAACTGAATTAGAGTAATCAAATTGTTGTTCAGACTCTTCAAACTCCACGTGGAGTTTTGCATCAATTGGGGTTTGAGCAACAATACGAGCACCATGTCTAGACCTAGCTGAACTGCTCCTTGAGCAATTAGTCTTGCTTGTTGTAGATTTAGAAGACATTTCTAATCCTTTCTTTGTTTCAGTAACAAGAAAACATCAATATTGAAAGATAGAATTCCTCAATTCTCCTATGTTAGTACTTAGTACCGTGATCAAATAATATATGGAGAAAAGACTAGAAGAATCAAGAATCTTGAAATGAAACAACCAAAATTGAAGACCAGACAAAATAAGATGAAGGAATTTACATAATCTTTATATCAAATAGAATCTACCATAGTTAAGAAAACACCATAAAAGAACAAAAGGAAAAAGGAGATACCCACTTGTGGACTATTACTACCTCATACCAATCCAAGATTCCATCTTTTTTAAAGAATTTCTAGAACCCCATGTGGAGAAGGACCAAAGCTAAGAACCAGCCAAATGAAGCAAAATGGTTTGCTAAAAATGGAGTCTTTATACATTATATGTTGCTTTTCGTGCTTTACCAAAAAGAGCTTTAAATGCTCGAGACTGGCAGCAGTAAAATCTAAAGACCAATCACGAGGAACCAAATGAAGTATATGTTGTAACTAAATATGAGTATTTTTATTAAAGTTAGGTTGCCGAGCCGAGATTTTCATTAAATAAATAAGTATAAATAAAAAACTCACCAAGAAATCAAAAAGAGTCAGTCAAGATATAGTATATATACATATTTTTTCAAAAATTATCTAGTTATATTATAATTTTTCGACGAAAGGGTGTCAGTCTTGGGTGTATGTGGCTCTGTACACGACATACGATATAATTTAGGAATTAAGTGATTGGTCGTATTTTCTAAAAATAGTTACCTCAAATTATTTATTATTTTAGAAGTTCGAGACGAAAATAATTAATAATTATTCTTGAAAATAGATATAACATAAATAAATTAAATATTCAATGGTGATATTATATCTTAAGATATACATACGGGTACAATAGTTTAATATCTTTTCTAATTAATATTTTCTTAAGGAGCATGTAGAAGAGAAACACAATAGATAATCTAAGACTAATTATGGCGATTACTATATTATTTTAAAGTTTATGCGTAAATTTATTGGTAGTGTTAATTTATAGAACTTGAATTTAAAATAGTATAGGTGGCTCACTTCCTTTTCTTTTTAAATAAATTTTTTTACTGACAACAAAAATAAGATGGCGTTTTCTTCAAAAGTTGAAAAACAGTTTTCTGCCGAAGTTTAACTACTCTTCTTTGCTGAAAACTGTGGTTGAAACACAATTTTTGTAATTTCAATTTTTTCCATTTGGATTAAGATTTGCCGTGGTTTGCTTTGTAGATAAGGCACTTAAGGTGAAAAAAGGAATTACAATATCATAATATAAAAATATTACATGAAGGGAGAATTAAAAATTAAAAAAGAGAAAGTAGGCATTAAATTGGATATGAGACGAAAAAATGTCTATAGCTTAAAGTTGGAGTGAGAATTTAATTATTAAGGCAAAGTTGAGGACAAAAAATAATTTTGCCCCTAAAACTTTGCATTTTCCTATACCGTAAAGGAAAAACAAAACTGTCGGTTATAAAACTATCCATTCAATATTAGTACTAGTTTTACATTTTTTTTTTCAAAGAAAAGAAAGGAACAAACGGCTAAAATTTGGAATAAAACATTTTAATCGCAAAAAATAAATTAGATATTTATTTTCAATAATAAAAGGAAATATTAGAATATTAAGGAGCTATTATATGATGTCTTTATATTTCTGTTTTCGCTTGTAAGGGTACAATACAACCACATTAGAGATTGTAACGTTTTCTAAAAAAAAATTTGAGGAAAATATACAAAAATCTCTAGAACATTGCTGACTTTCCTGTGTCAGCCTTTTTGACGGTAAGAACCCATTTTGATTGGCTTAAATTACCTCCTATAATAAATGTTGATACCCAGGGGCGGATTTAGGGGGTGTAAGGAGGTTCAGTCGAACCCCCTTTACCGAAAAATTACACTGTATATATAAGGTAAAATTTGATTTTTATCTCTATATATTAAGTTTTGAACCCCCTTAACACAACTCTAAAGTATAGTTTAGTGGTCAAGAGGGTTCAAAACATTCATAACGTCACAGGTTCAATTTCCACTAGCTACAAAAAGAATTTTTGAACCCCCTTCTTGGAGATCCTGCCTCCGCCACTGTTGATACCTTATTTATTTTAAAAAATTATATTTCATAACTATCTTTTAACTTTTATAGTCAAATATCTATTTATGATCACCTCCTAGTCTTAAGCCATAAAATACGCTGTCGTCTCTTTCTTAAAATAAGCTGCCATCTCTTTCTCCACTCTCTCTCTTCAATTGTTTGTTTTGTTGATTAGGAAGACAAACTTTTGAGAAATTCTTACAGATTACTAGATCGGGCTTTCCACGGCCTTCCTGCCGTAATCGATCCCTCTGTACCATCCGTTTTTCTTCTCTTTCGTTTTTCTTAATTCCCAACCAACAATTCAAATAAAAATCATGAACCCTTAAAACTGTTTCTGCACTATAGCCGCCGACAATAGCATCTCGCTGTGTTAATTTCGAAATCTGCTATCGGCGAGAGAGACATTAGGGTTATTCTTGAACAAAGACGACAGAATTTTGGTGCTGAGCAACTAGAAGAGTCTGTTACCTTTTTTTTATTGTATTTCAATGTATCTCTGTATTCGGAGTTTTGGGGCTCAGCAACTTGAAGAGTCTGTTACCGGTTTTTTCATTGTATTTCAATGTATCTCGCGTATTCTATGTTTTTTATTGTATTCATTGTCTTTTTTTTCCATTGTATTTCAATATATCTTGTTGTATTCCATGCATTTCATTGTATTCACTGTCTCGCTATATTCCATGAATGTATTCATATTTTTTTTAATTAATATAATTCATATATTTCGGATGTATTTATGTATTCAGATTTATAATTGAGTTTGTTGAGTTATATTAAGACTCTATTATGTTAATTGATTCACTTTCTATTTAAAAATAGTGTAATCCCCTATTTCACGCCGTTAATACAGTCGAATACAATAATCTGTCCAGCTGTAATCCCATGTTTCACGCCATGAATACAGTCGATACACTCGAATACAAAAATCTGTCTAGCTGTAATCCCTTGTTTCACGCCTAGAAGTGTTATTGTATTCATGAATACAGTAGATTAAATACACCAAATACACTCTAAAAAATCTGAAAACATAGCTATAGGAAGTAATATAGTAAATGGTAGCTACAACTAGCTAATAACCACTAAAACATAGTGGTTTCTGAAAGTGACTTTTAAGTTAAGTGCTTAAAAGTACTTTATAAGTGCTGGAACTTGTTTTATAAATAAGCAGTTACATGTTTGGATAAAAGTGTTGAAACTGAAAAAAAGCTGATAAAGTGTTTGATAAAGCTTGTAAGCACTTTTTCTTGTTAAAATGACTGAAATATCCTTAAAGTTGTTAACATCATAAAGAAGATGATTACTATAATATTATATTTTTCGTTCATAGCTTCAAATTCAGGGTAACACGTAAATTCATTGAATGATTTGATTTTAGAATATAGTTGCACCAATTAAAAAAAAAAGGAAGGAAAGATGGAAAGTAATATACGAAAAAGAAATTAATATCGTTCCAACTATGGTAATTGGTACAAAAGAAAATAAGAGAAATTTATTTTATCTTTTGAAACGGATAATTTTTACATTTTTGTCTTGTGTGTTTGCTATTTTTTCTGGGTTGGTAAATAGAAAGACAGATGAGCTATTGAGCCAATTATTTGTAAAAAGTTTCCTCTTTCTCATTCCAATAAATCGACCCTTTCTTTAAACTAATAAATCGACCACCCAAAAATTAAAAATTTAAAACAGATCGAAACTAATTCATCTGCCATTTAATTTTTTTCCCACTTAGATTGATAAAAGTTGTTCGAATATGTAAAACTGTTTTAGTGTAAAATATGAGGGGTTCGTAAAGAAAAAAATGAAAGGAAAAGAAAAAGAGGGGAAAATAATGAATGAAAGTGTAAAGAAAGAAATGAAAGGAAAAGAGAGGAAAGTTATGGAAGAAGACGAAGAAGAAAGCAGAGGTTGCTGCTGTCACGCCCCGAACCTGGGCCTAGACGTGACACGACACTCGGTGCCTGACTACATGTGACCGAGCGAACCAACTGGCTGGCTGAATCAACATGTGATATCATAACATACTAAATGCGGAAGATAAACTAACACATGCTGATATACTGAAAGTCTGAATGATAAAAATCAAAGTGTGGAAATACTAATACAAGTCTGAAACATGTCTGTAGCCAACATTTCTTAGCACAAAAAGCTTGTGACTCTGTCTAATTGATACTCTAGTCTATGAAGCCTCTAATGAAGTATTGAAAATACTGAATGTCTGAAAATACTGAAGACTGTAAGATAATAATAATGCCCCCGAACGAACTGGGGATCACCAAATAGCTGATACGAGAATCCTAGCGTTCTGAATTGTCAACCTGTAAATCATTACCTGCATCGTGAGATGTAGGCCCTGGGCAAAAGGGGCGTCAGTACATTTGAATTGCACTGGTATGTAAAGCAACTGAAAGAAAGAATTATAAATGCTGAAAATGAAACTAAGCTGATAACTGAAAATTGTTAATTGATAATTGAAATGATAACTATTGAAACTGAAACTGAAATGATAATTGATAACTGAACTGATGATTGATAACTGATAACTGAAATGATAACTAATAATTGAATTGAACAAAGGAAGTAAGGATATGAATACTCCCTCTTCTGAATGATGAATAACATGTTTATCTGAATAAGCTACGGCCTCGGGCCCAATATATATGTGCACAAGCTACGGCCTCAGTCCCAAGTATACGTATACATAACTACGGCCTCAGGCCCAAAAATGCATAAAGCACAAACTACGGCCTCAGGACCAAACATGCATAAAGCATATAAACTACGGCCTCAGGCCCAAATATAGGTGTTCAACATTCAAGAAATGAGAATCATACTGAAATACATAATACTGAAATACCGAATCATATTAAGTTACACGATACTCGAATGCTAAATAGAATTGGACTGAGACATGTATTCATGAACTGATTATGAAAACTGAAACTTCAACCGTTTATGACATGCTGAGTAATCTAGACTGAGACTCATGGGCATCAAACCCAAGTCTATATTGATTATTCACTGATTTCACAACGTTTAGAATGAAAGTCATGAATGAGTTACGAAGATAGAGAATATAAGTTCTATGAATATTCATGGAACTAAGACATAATTACTTTCTGAGGAAACTAGTAATAGTTATAATAAATGGGACGTAGGGAGAATCATAGACATTCTCAAACGTAAAGAGAGTTAGCCTCACATACCTCAATTTCGCCCCTTAGTGCTACTACAACGATCCACAATACTAAGAACCTTCAATCTACAATAGCAATATCCAATGGAACCAATATTAGTAACAAATTTCATAACTTAAGCCATTTAGGCATATTATCAAACACCTTGTAGGCATAAATTTCTACATCTCATCACCATATAATTAGTTCATACAACTACCACCATTCATCAACAATTTATCCCACCATCATAATTAACCAATTTATAACCTCCAACATCACATATATGACCATCCATCCACACCCAACCAACGAAATTCCATCAATTAATCATCTTTCAATCTCTACAATAGTTATGTAATTAAATAGGGAACTTATGGCTTCCAATCACCATACCAAGAGTTCCAATACTTATTCATACTCATATTCCCTTAATAAATTCATACATGTAAGTCTAAGCGTGTAGGATTACCTTTTTGGAAGAAATTTTGCAAAATCCTCCTTTGAGTTCTTGTAGAAATCTCTTGAAGATCTAAGTATTTTATGTGTAGATTTTATCAATATTAGTGTAGAAATTATAGAATTTTACACCAAGATAATGGGGATTGCTTACCTTGAAGATGGGGGAGGGGGGGGGGGAGTTGGAGGTCTTGAGAGAGTGGAGGAAAACCCTAAAAGTCGTCCAAAAGAAGTGGGAAAAATAAATCCCGAAATTGTGTTTATAAGCCTAGATTTCGGACGCGGACATGGATGCTTCGCATCCGAGCAGTCCTCCGCTCAGGAGCTCGGATGCTATGGCAGCACTTCACTGCCAGCCCCTCTTTTCGGATGCGGCCTCGGATGCTTCGCATCCGCGCAGTCCTCCGCCAGCCTTTGGTAATTTGGTCATAACTTCTTGTAGGAAAGTCCAAATGACGAACGATTTGAAGCGTTAGAAACTAGACTCAAAGATCTTTCACACCAAGATAATGGGGATTGCTTACCTTGAAGATGGGGGGGTTGGAGGTCTTGAGAGAGTGGAGGAAAACCCTAAAAGTCGTCCAAAAGATATGGGGAAAATAAATCCCGAAATTGTGTTTATAAGCCTAGATTTCGGACGTGGACGTGGATGCTTCGCATCCGAGCAGTCCTCCGCTCAGGAGCTCGGAGATTCTCGTATCAGCTATTTGGTGATCCCCAGTTCGTTCGAGGGCATTATCATTATCCTTACAGTCTCTTCAATTTTCAGACTTCATTAAGAGGTTCATTAGACTAGGAATTATCATTAACAGAGTTCACAAAGCTTTTTGTGCTAAGCAATGTTAGTACCAGACATATTTCAGGACTTGTATTAGTGTTTCCAACACTTTGATTTTTATCATTCAGACTTTTCAGTATATCAGCATGTGTTAGTTTATCTTCCGCATTTAGATGTTATGATATCACATGTTGATTCAGTAGCCATGTTGTCGCTCGGTCACATGAATTTCAGGCACCGAGTGCCGTGTCACGTCATGCCCCGGTTCGGGGTGGTGACAAAAGCTTGGTATCCAGAGCACTAGGGTTCAAGATCCTAGGGAGTCTATGAAGCCGTTGTCCATGGAGTTCCCTTTTATGTTGTAGCCGGCCACTCATATATAAAATGGAACTACCAAGACATCTAGGATTGTTCATTTCATTCGTCTCTAGACGTGCCATGAGGCTTAGAAACAATAGTTAACCTTCTCTTCTATCGAATTCCAAACTGTATTTGGATTGGTCCCAAGCGACGCACAGGAAGAAACCTAAGTTCCTAGAGAGGATAATTTCCCATTGGGTGGAGTAAGTATGGTAAATACGAGATTGAGGGGTAAAAGTGAGACTTGGAGAGGTTAAAAGTGGAGCAATTAGTATAGTACAGATTTAGAGCACAACCTTATCAAAAGTACCAAAAACAGTTATCATGTCTTTAATGTTTGGTTATTTCATGTTAACCCTTAAGTTACCAGGTTTTATTTTAAATAGGTTCCTTCAGTTAGCAAATTTATGTTATTGGTATGCAGTTATCCAGTATTCAGTTTACCAAATCTCCAATTTCAGTGTTATCAAAATTCTGGTGACTGGTAAGTCATACAGTTGATGCCTATGGGGTGCTAAAAGAAAATGTAAGTAAATAGTGGATTAGCAAAATCTTCGTATATTTAGGTCTGGATATAAAACGGAAGACCTTCACCGGATAGCGCAGAAGTGATTTATCAGATTAATGATTAACTCTGAAGGACATGTTGTGTGTTGTAGTGATCCGTATGTTTTTTACTTCACCAAAAACAATTTTATTTTTTAATTTTACAATTGAGCCACAGTTGATGATGATAATTTAGATTCAGAACCTACAATGTGCAGGTTAAAGAATTTAACCGCAAATGGCCTAGAATTGGTCATTATAGTTTTGGACAGAAAAAGAGACTACGGGCAAAATCCTAGCAGTCAGAAATGTTGATATTACCAAAGATGTATTTTTCATAACGACTCATGCATATGACTAGAAGACATGATGTATGAAATGAGAATCAACAGCAAACCAATATTGAATTTCAGGGAATGATTTTAAGTTGTCCAGATTATTCATTACTAGAACTTTAAAAGTACCACCTAGTAAGTTACTATAAGAGTAGGTATTATTGTGAGATAAAAGATATGACAAGTTCCCCTTAGGATGTGACTAATGTTTACCCCAAACGTTTATAGTTTGATATGATTTTGAAGTGATAAAAATTAGATATTCCAATTTTGTTAATACAGATGAAATTTCCCTAAGTGTGATCCCAGTGACATAGTACAAAAGAAAGATAGTGTGCGACCGTTAGAATTAGGTCGGATGGTGAGGAAGTTAGAAAACCCTATGCTTCATTTAGTTATCAAAGCAGAGCAAAGAAAACATGATGCTAGCAGGTGTGTTAGTAAAAGAATAGTAATTAATTTGAGTAAAATATAGTGAATTAGCAATTTTCAGCAGAGCTAGTAGAGGTAAATTTGATCAACTTAGCCCAGGTTAACCTAGTGAGTGGATTGACAATTGAAAGATCGAAATGTGTAGAACCAAGGAGTTTAAGTAAAACCCGAGATAGTACAGTGACAGTGGAAAAAAAAATCAGCTAGCATTTAAGAGATCAACTACAAAAAGAATAGCCTTTAAAAATTATCGAAAAGAGGTTTCCCAAGATTGACAGTGTAAGCAGATGTAAATCTTAAGATTGTATATGATTAGTTGTGAAGTACATTACTTTCCCTTATGTAAGTAATTTAGTTTTTCCTAGTAAGGAAGATTTCTTAGGAGTAAGTTGAAAGATGAGTCGTCATTGTCATAAAGTGCAAATTTTTTTTTTGCAGAAGATAAGAAAAGTTGTTCAGATCTCAACAAAAGAGAATGATCCGCAAGTACAATATCCTAACCTTTGTTTTAAGGGAGAGATTGAAAATCATCAGTAAGTCCAGTTAGAGATTTGAAACCCAATAGTTAGCATGGGGCAGAAAAACTATAAAATAATGCCCAGTTATGTATTACGAGGGTAGTGCCATTGCACGAGACTCTAATATTCCAAGTAGTGGTCAGTGACTTAGCTCACAACAATACTATAAGTGTTTTTTTGGAAGTGCTTAAGAAGATAATCAAGTGTTGGGAAGTATAGCTCATGAATGAGGATAGCACAGAGAACTATGTTGAAAGAAGTTCACTGCTTAGCCAAGGTAGGAGTTCAACTTTCGGACACCAAAGAAGTGGAGTTGTCGTCTAGAACAGGACCTGTTGCTCCTTAGTAGCCGAAGTGAGGAGAAACGGTTTGATGATCCCTACTTGTTGTAGCTGAAATAGGGATTCACATGCATAAGATGATGGCTTTTGAACAAGGGGAGATGATGGTACTTTTAAGTACCAGGATAGATTGTGTTTCCAACCATAGATGGACTTAGCGAGAGGAAGTGTTATAGCCATAATTCCAGATATTCCTATCCACCTAGGTTTCCCAAAGATGTATCATGATCTTAAGGAGATTTAGTGGTGGAACGACATGAAAAGAGAGTTGCAAACTTTGTGGACAAGTGTCTGAATTATCAGCAAGTGAAAGTCGAGCAGCAGAAAACCAAGGGTTTATCTTAGAACACACACAGCCTTTAGTGGAGATGGTAAATATGGACCTTATAATAGGATTATCTCGCTCATTTTGAAAGCATGATTTTTATGGGCGAAGGTGTAGATTGCCAATTAGTTGGTTCGAAGTTGGCGAAACGGAGTTGCTGGGACCAGATTTGGTCAATCAGTCTATGGAGAAGTCGAAGTTGATTCAAGAGCATTTGTAGATAGCTCAGATTACCAAAAGTCTATTCGAAACATGCAACCATAGAGACCTAGAGTTTCAAGTTGATGATGGGTGTTTCTGAAAGTTTTGCCTATTGAAAGGTGTTATAAGATTTGGGAAGAAAGGAAAGCTCAATCCCAGCATCGGGCCATATAGGATCCTATGAAGGATCGGGCAAGTAGCTTACGAGTTAGAGTTTTCACCAGAATTGGCGGTTGTACACCAATATTTCACGTGTCATGTTATAACATTCAAGTTTCCAGTATTTAAATCTCATGTCACGACATTTGTGTTTCCAGTATTCAGATCTCATGTTAGAACATTCAAGTCGGTTCAGTACTCAGATACTCATGTCAGTCCAGTACTCAGATATTCACGCCATCTTAATACTTAGATATTGATGTGAGTTCAGTGATTAGATATTGACGTCAGTTCAACACTCGATTATTTGTGCCAGTTCAGTATTCATATATTAGTTCAAAATTCACGTACCCATAACAAACAAGTATTCATGTATATGTATCATATTATGCGTATTATTATGCCCTATGGAGCTGTGTTATGCTCTGTTAGCTGGTAGGTATTTTGGAGAAATGTTGAGGTAACTAACATTTTCTCCTTCAGAACCTTATTTACAATTCTCCATGTCTTTCAGTGTTTAGTCAGTTTAGTAGCATTCAGTATACCTATTCAGTTCAGTATCTCATCAGTTCAGTAATCGTGTATTTCATTCAGTTTAGTATGCAAGTGTTAATGAGTGTTCATGTTCCCACCAAACCCATTTAAGGTCCGGAGTTAGCAGAAGATACAGCAAGGACAATCATTCGAGGACGAATGATCCCAAGGGGGAGATAATGTAACACCCCGTAAATTTGAATCGGTTGTGGATGCATTAAATGAGTATTAACGTGAGGTAATCAATTGGTTATAATAATCAAGTTTATCTAGGCATATCATAAGTGATTTGGGGTCCAAGAGAGACCTAATCTAAGCCAAGATGAAAAATTACAGATAGACTAAAAACCTCCAAATGAGTACGCACATGACCACACTTTGGACGAGCATATCTACAGAATATATAAGGCTTTAGGTTGTTCAAAAACCTTGTCAAAATGAAAGGCTTTGAGGTCTAGTTTTAACGCTACAAAAACCGTTCATCATTTGGACTTTCTACAAGAAGTTATGGACCAAAATTACTAAAGTGGCGGGAGGACTTGCCCATGCGAAGCATCCGAGGCCGTGTCCCAAAAGAAGAGCTGGCAGTGAAAGTGCTGCCATAGCATCCGCGTAGCG
>NW_017672868.1:88451-142401 GCF_001879085.1 Nicotiana attenuata
ATATGAATTGAACCTTTTAGGATATGAGTTGAACTTTTAGGATATGAAGTGAAGCTTTTATGTATGAGTTGAATTTTTAGGATATGAATTGAACCTTTTAGGATATGAGTTGAACTTTTAGGATATGAAGTGAAACTTTTATGTATGAGTTGAATTTTTAGGATATGAATTGAACCTTTTAGGATATGAGTTGAACTTTTAGGATATAAAGTGAAGCTTTAGCATATGTGTGACGACCCAAAGGGTCATCACCTGTTTCCTCATTCATTCTGTGTTTCCGAGGCCTTGAAAACCTCAGTTTCACTTGCCTCGATTTGTGTGCGCAGTCCGGGCGCGTAGCCGGAAAGCTTTTATGTCGAAATATGTGAATTCTGTGAAAAATTTGAAGAATTTTGATATTAATATGATTATAGTTGACTTTGGTCAATATTTTTGGTAAACGGACCCGGACCCGAGATTGGACGATCCCGGAAGGTCCGTAGAAAAATATGGGACTCGAGCATGTGCCCGGAATCGAATTCCGAGGTCTAGAGCCCGAGATATGAATTTTTCCGTGAAATTGTTTTCCTGAAATTATTAAGGAAAATGGAAATGAAAATTGATTAAAAGACTATGGTATCGGGCTCGTATTTCGGTTCCGACGCCCGGTACAAGTCTTAAATATGTGTTAAGCACTTTCTGTAAAGTTTGGTCGAAATCGGACGTCGTTTGACGTGTTTCGGACTCGAAATGGAAATTTGAGGCTTTATGAACATTTCAAAGAAAATCATGAGTTTTGAGGCTTGATTCTATGTATATGATGTTATTTTGGCGATGTGATCGCGCGAGTAAGTGCGTAGGATGTTATTGAGCTAGTGTGTGTGATTGGTTAGGAGCCCCGAGGGCTCGGGAGTGAATTGGAGGTGGTTCGGGGTGTTTTTGCACTTAGAATGGTAGCAGATTTTTCTGCAATTTTTGCCCAGTGAATTCCTTCTTCGCGTTTGCAGCCTTAGGCTCGCGTTCGCGTACCTTCCCCTGTTCCTTCTCCGCGTTCGCGATAAAGTCCTCGCGTTCGCGAAGCTTCAGGCCGCCCTTCATCGCGTTCGCGTGTTACCAAACGCGTTCGCGTAGACCAATTTTCCAGGCACCCAATATTTTCTCTTCGCGTTCGCATCCCTTGTCCGCGAACGCGATGCTTGCCAACTTCTGTTCATCGCGAACGCGACCCTACTGTCGCGAACGCGTAGGGTAATTTCGCCCAGTGATTTTTTTTAAGTTTTCAGAAACAGTACACTCGGGATTTTTCACTTTTTATCACGAGCCCTCTTCTCTCCCAAGCCTTAGGAAGCCATTAAAGCCCTCAAGCTTCAAGACCACTTGAGTAAGTAATTTCCCACTTATTTCCTTTACTTTTTCTTCATTAATTAGCGAGTTTCTAAGCCTAAATCATGAAATCAAGGTAGGAATCATGGGTTTTGGGTAGAGTTAGGGTTTTGAGAATTTTGGGGTAATTCAACCCCAATTTGGGGTCGAATCTTAAAACAAATTATATCTTTGGATTCGTGGGGTTATGGGTGAATTTATTTTGGTTCGAACCTCGTGTGTTGACCAAGCGGGCCCGGGGTCGGTTTTGCAAATTTTGGGCAGAATGTTGGAAAGATTATATTTAGGTATTTGGGTTGGATTGTTGAGTATTATTGATGATATTAAATCAATTGTGTATAGATACGATTGAATTGGAGCTAAATTCGAAAGGAAAGGCATTGCTTAAGGATTGAATTGGCCGTAAACCTTCGAGGTAAGTGTTTGGTTTAACCCTAGCTTGAGGGAATAGGAGTTGAATCTTGTTGTTAATTGCTATGTGATCGAGTACGATGTATAGGCATGGTGACGAGTATCTATACATTGGTGTCTAGCATGACCGTGAGTCCTTATAATGTGATTAGCATGATTTGGTTGTGAACTCCGTGTTTATTGGAGGATTTCTATATGTTGGGAATAACATGTGAACGGTAATAGGATCATTTGATTCCTGCCGACCCTATTCTACGGTCGCACACTATCTTTCATTTGTACTATGTACATGGATCACACTTAGGGAAATTTCATCTGTATTAAATAAAATTGGAATATCTAATTTCTATACACTTCAAAATTATATCAAACTATAAACGTTTGGGGTAAACACTTAGTCACATACTTAAGGGGAACTGTCATATCTTTTATCTCACAATAATACCTACTTCTTATAGTAACTTACTAAGGTGGTACTTTCTAGTTCTAGTATGAATAAATCTGGACAACTTAAAATCATTCCCTGAAATTCAATATTGGTTGCTGTTGATTCTCATTTCATACATCATGTCTTCTTAGTCATATGCATGAGTCGTATGAAAAATACATCTTTGGTAATATCAAACATTTCTGACTGCTAGGAATTTTGCCCGTAGTCTCTTTTCTGTCCAAAACTATAATGACCAATTCTAGGCCATTTGCGGTTAAATTCTTAACCTGCTACATTGTAGGGTCTGACATCTAAATTATCATCATCCAACTTGTGGCTCAATTGCTAAAAATTAAAAATAAAATTGTTTTGTGAAGTAAAAAAACATACGGATACACTACAACACACAAACATGTCCTTCAGAGTATATCATTATCTGATAAATCACTTCCTGCGCTATCCGGTGAGTCTTCGTTTTAATCCAGACCTAAAATATACGAAGATTTTGCTACAATCACTATTACTTACATTTTCTTTTAGCACCCATAGGCATCACTGTATACTTACCAGTCACCAGAATTTTGATACACTGAAAATTGGAGATTTGGTAACTGAATAACTGATAACTGGCATACCCAATAACCATAAACTTGCTAACTGAAAGACTATATAACTGGTAACTAAGGTAAAATGATAACCAATAAGACATGATAACTGTTTTTGTACTTTCTGATAAGGTTGTGCTCTAATCTGTACTACTATCCATTGCATCCCACTTTTAACATCCTCTCAAGTCTCATATTTACCAACCTGTACTCCATAATTATACCCCAATGGGAAATTATCCTCTCTAGGACCTTAGGTTTCTCCTGTGCGTCGCTTGGGCATCCAATACGTTTGGAATTCGATAGGAAGAGAAGGTTAACTATTGTTCTAAGCCTCATGGCACGTTCTAGAGTAGAATGAAATGAGACAATCCTAGATGTCTTGGTAGTTAACCATTTATATGAGTGGCCGGCATACACATATAAAGGAAACTCCACTGGACACGGCTTCATAGACTCCCTAGGACTCTTGAACCTAGTGCTCTGATACCAAGCTTTGTCACGCCCCGAACCGGGGCATGGACGTGACACGGCACTCGGTGCCTGAATTCATGTGACCGAGCGAACCAACTGGCTAGCTGAATCAACATGTGATATCATAACATACTAAATGCGGAAGATAAACTAACACATGCTGATATACTGAAAGTCTGAATGATAAAAATCAAAGTGTGGAAACACTAATACAAGTCTGAAATATGTCTGTACTCAACATTGCTTAGCACAAAAAGCTTGTGACTCTGTCTAATTGATACTCTAGTCTATGAAGCCTCTAATGAAGTACTGAAAATACTGAAGACTGTAAGATAATGATAATGCCCCGAACGAACTGGGGATCACCAAATAGCTGATACGAGAATCCTAGCGTTCTGAATCGTCAACCTGTAAATCATAACCTGTATCGTGAGATGCAGGCCCCGGGCAAAAGGGACGTCAGTACATTTGAATTGCACTGGTATGTAAAGCAACTGAAAGGAAGAATTATAAATGCTGAAACTGAAACTAAGCTGATAACTGAAAATTGATAATTGATAACTGAAATGATAACTATTGAAACTGAAACTGAAATGATAACTTATAACTGAACTGATGATTGGTAACTGAAATGATAACTAATAACTGAAACGATAACTAATAATTGAATTGAACAAAGGAAGTAAGGATATGAATACTCCCTCTTCTGAATGATGAACAACCTGTTTATCTGAATAAGCTACGACCTCGTGCCCAATATATATGTGCACAAGCTACGGCCTCAGGCCGAAGTATATATATACATAACTACGGCCTCAAGCCCAAAAATGCATAAAGCATAAACTACGGCCTCAGGCCCAAACATGCATAAAACATATAAACTACGGCCTCAGGCCAAAATACAGGTGTTCAACATTCAGGAACTGAGAATCATACTGAAATACATAATACTGAATACTGAATCATATTGAGTTACACGATACTCGAATGCTAAATAGAACTGGACTGAGACATGTATACATGAACTGATTATGAAAACTGAAACTTCAACTGTTTATGACATGCTGAGTAATCTAGACTGAGACTCATGGGCATCAAACCCAAGTCTATATTGGTTATTCACTGATTTCACAATGTTTAGAATGAAAGTCATGAATGAGTTTACGAAGCTAGAGAATAGAAGTTCTACGAATATTAATGGAACTAAGACATAATTACTTTCTGAGAAAACTAGTAATAGTCATAATGAATAGGACGTAGGGAGAATCATAGACATTCCCAAACGTAAAGAGAGTTAGCCTCACATACCTCAATTTCGCCCCTTAGTGCTACTACAATGATCCACAATACTAAGAACCTTCAATCTACAATAGCAATATCCAATGGAACCAATATTAGTAACAAATTTCATAACTTAAGCCATTTAGGCATATTATCAAACACCTTGTAGGCATAAATCTCTACATCTAATCACCATATAATTAGTTCATCCAACTACCACCATTCATCAACAATTTATCCCACCATTATGATTAACCAATTTATAACTTCCAACATCACATATATGACCATCCATCCACACACAACCAATAAAATTCCATCAATTAATCATCTTTCAATCTCTACAATAGTTATGTAATTAAATAGGGAACTTATGGCTTCCAATCACCATACCAAGAGTTCCAATACTTATTCATACTCATATTCCCTTAATAAATTCATACATGTAAATCTAAGGGCGTAGGATTACCTTTTCGGAAGAAATTTTGCAAAACCCTCCTTTGAGTTCTTGTAGAAATCTCTTGAAAATCTAAGTATTTTATTTGTAGATTTCATCAACATTAGTGTAGAAATTATGAAATTTTACACCAAGATAATGGGGATTGCTTACCTTGAAGATGGGAGGGGTTGGAGGTCTTGAGAGAGTGGAGGAAAACCCTAAAAGTCGTCCAAAAGAAATAGGAAAAATAAATCCCGAAATTGTGTTTATAAGCCTAGATTTCGGAGGCGGACGTGGATGCTTCGCATCCGAGCAGTCCTCCGCTCAGGAGCTCAGATGCTACACGGATGTTATGGCAGCACTTCACTGCCAGCCCCTCTTTTCGGACGCGGCCTCGGATGCTTCGCATCCGCGCAGTCCTCCGCCAGCCTTTGATAATTTGGTCATACCTTCTTGTAGGAAAGTTCAAATGGCGAACGGTTTGAAGCGTTAGAAACTAGACTCAAAGACCTTTCATTTGATAGGTTGTGCATAACCTAAAGCCTTATATATCTTTTTATATGCTTGTCCAAAGTGTGGTCATGTGCGTACTCATTTGGAGTTTTAGTCTATTATGTAATTTTTCAACTTGGCTTAGACTTAGGTCTCTCCTTGGACCCCAAATCACTTATGACATACCTAGTACACTTATTATTATAACCAATTGATTACCATCACGTTAATACTCATTCAATGCATCTACAACCGATTCAAATTTACGGGGTGTTACAGTTGCAACAAGAATGGAGAAAAGAAAAGGCAGAATAGCCCAGGAGACATTTGTACTTGTCCCGGTTTGTCATCCCGGTCCCTACATTCCATGAAGTTTCATCTAGACACTTCAACTTAATCAAAACAAGACATTTAAACCCTTCTGACTGTTGACCGAGCTTATGTGGCATTGATATGGCTGAAGTGGACAAAATGAGTGACTTACACGCACATTAAGTGCGTGAGCTAATGATTTCTCTTTATTAAAAAAGTAAAATAAATAAATAAATAAAAAATACTAACAACTATTCTAGTATGAAAGAGTTCGTTCTGTCCCCCTCCCCCCCTCTCCTCTTCTTCTTCGCATTCCATCCCCCGTTCTGCCCCCCACCTCCTTCTTTTTCTTCAGCCCTTCCCTTCGTTCTGGCCCCCCCCCCTCCCCTCTTCTTCTTCAGTCCCTTCCCCCTTCGTTCTGCCCCCCCCCCTCTTCTTCTTCTTTCTTCTTTAGTCCCTTCCCCCTTCGTTCTGACCCCCCCCCCCCCCCCCCCCCGCCTCTTCCTCGTCATCTTTCTTTAGATCCCCTCCCTTCCCCTTTTTCTTCATCTTTCTTTATCCCTTCTTTCCCTTCTCTATGACTCCTCCATTTTTTTTTCGGTGGTTTTAGCTTTCATATTTTTTCACAGCCCTTTCAAATTGGGGTAGAGGAATAAGTCAAAATTCAAAAGACTTAATTCTCTGCTCATGTATTTTTTATGGATAGATAACTTTCTTTAAAAGAAGAGTGAAGGAAGTAGTGGTACTCATGGTGGAGGAGCCATGACAAGTGGATTATTCTTTTAAGAAGGTTGAGTGGGTGGGTTTGAAGAAGGGAGGAGGGGTTTTCTTTAATTTTAATTTTAATTTTTTGCTTTTTTATTTTATTTTTTGTTTATGAAATTAAGATTTTGTTAAATAATATTATTTTTGGCATAGAATCTGATGTGGATGCTGATTTGTCATCCACGTCAAGCAAATGAGCATCTCATGATTCCAGAGGTGTTTAAAAGTCTTGTTTTGATTAAGTTGAAGTGTTTGGATGAAACTTTATGGAGTGTAGGGACCGGGATGACAAACCGGAACAAGTACAAGTGTCTCCCAGGCTATTCTGCCAAAAGAAAAAGATAGTATGTTGTAGGGTTTTCTATTGAGGGGTAATTTCAGGATTAAAAATAATTATAAGGGATAAGAATGTAATATCTTTGGTCAAAGCAATATGGCTTTTTTAAGCCAATTTCGAAAATGTTGAGTTTTCCAACTTATTGGTTTTGGCTTTTTAAAGCAGATTTTAACTTTTTTTAAATCCTTTTTTTGGTTGCCAAACACTTCCACAAGTTAAAAATATCTTAAAAGTTGGTTTGACTAGCTTTTCTTTTTTGACTAGCTTTTAGGCCCATCCAAATAGGCTCTAATACATGATTGAGTGCAATAAATTATTTCTGTATTAAGTAGATCATTTAATAACATACTAATGATAAATATAGATAAAAGGACACAGTATGGAAGTCAACCGCACACTTGCGGTAACTAGGGTGCTAATTCGAGCTCAAACCCATCTGGCCCGCCCAAGGATTGGGCCGGTCAATGATCCATCCATTTGTTGAATTCAGCTCATCTTGACCCAGCTCATTTAAAAATGAGCAATTTATGCTAACTACCTACCCAAGTCAAAATAATTACCTGTTCTTACCTATTTTACAAAATATTACGATACATACCTAATCCACCAAAATTAATTACTCGCCCACCTGTCTCTGCCTAAAAAAGGGATTACTATCGCATCATTTTTAGTAGGACTCGCATTCTACGGAGGTGATTAAGCCGAAGGCAAAACAACATATCTAGATTTTAGTAGATAAGAAATCAACGATGTAAAAATCGATTGTCAATTGCGGCAATGGAGTAGGAAGTAAGGAAGAGTAAACTAGAAGGGTTTTAACAATTTATATATGGCAGAATCAAAGATTACACATTGTACGACATGTCTTTCTAATTCTCAGAACTTTATCATTATTGCGGTAGTAGGAAGCGGCAAGGGTAGTGGTGGTTGTAGGATGGTAGCTTCCGTTGAAGTTTCGGGAAAAGGAACATTTGGTACGACTTATAAAGCTGCTTTGAATCAAGGATTACATTAGTGAGGACGAAGTTGAAATTTTGAATCAATTAAAATTTAATGTCTTTGAGAGCTTGTTACTATAGCAGTGATGAGAGCTTCTTGTTTATTTATTTATTTTCAACACAAACTTCTTTTTTAAGATGATGTCCAAATGGAGAGCTTTTTTGTATTTTTTTTTTGCTTAGAAAATACTACCTTCTTTTTGTGCCATTATAGTGTTTCTTTGGGATGCATTGAATCAAAGAAGACCATCCTAATTTTGAGTCAATTTGGTTATAGAGTAGATTTTGGAATTTTGGGTTGAAACAAAGTTGAACTAGCGAAGAAGACGAATTTGTACTTATACTAAAATGATATATTACATTACATAATTAATTGAAATAGCATGTTGTTACAGTATATAGTATAATGTAACAATATACTGTTGAATAAAGAACACAAGATACTATTTTGATATATCATATGTCATATTGGTATACAACATAATTTAAGAGTATATAATTAATTAAAACAATATGCTGTTAATTTTTTGAAGGAATGAACCAGTCCTATATGATACCTCGGCAGTATATGTTATGTACCATATGGGTATCACAGGGGACCAATGAGTTTTTAGTTTTTTTTTAAGGAATGAAACAGTTCTCTATGATACCCCGTCAGTATACGATATATACCGGGTTGGTATCATAGAGGACTATAGTATTTTTCTGGAAGGAATGAATCAAACCTTTATGATACCCCGACAGCATATGACATATACTATATGGGTATTATAGAAGACTAAACGTATTTCTGGAAGAAATGAACCAGACCTCTATTATACCGTATCAATATATGATACATACCATATGAGTATCATAGAAGACCGATGGGTGCTTTTTTTTTGTTGAATAAATGAACCAGTCTTCTATGATACCTTATCGGTATATGATATATACCATATTGGTATAATAGTATACTATAGTGATATACTTCAACTGCTACTAATATATTATTTTTGATATACTATATGGTAGAATACGTTATTTTTTAATAATTAATACATGGAAAAATAAAAATAAATAAAAGGATGTACTATATCATTATCTTTTTTCATATGAATGAGTTCAAAATGCCAGATCTGATTTTTAATAGTGTTTTACTGTTGAAGTTTATTAGTTATTGTTCTTTTGATGTGTAGATTGTACCTTTGATGCTGATTTCAGAGATTTATTGTACAAAAATTTAAATCCACCATTGAAGGACCTTGAAGCTTGAAACTCATAACTTGGTTTGTTTGAGTTTTTAACTGTTTTTATCCGATCCTGCACGGGTTTATTTGAAAAGTTGATTGGAGGTTGTAGCCGTGTTTAAGTCAATTTGGTGGAGATTTTGTAGTAGATTTTAGAAGTTTGGCTTGAAATATAGTTGAACTATAGAAGAAGACGAATTTGTATTGTATACCCGAATAATATACAAACATACCATTTTAGTATACAATTCATTCCAACATATACTATTACAATATACAATATAGTATAATAGTATATAGCTATAATTTGGTCCTTTTTAAATTTTGGGTTGAAATTGAGTTGAACTAGTAAAGAAGACAGATTTGTACTGTATACCAAAATGGTATATTATATACTGTATTGGTATATAATAATTAATTCAAGAATATATAGTTAACTACAATAGTATGCTACTAAATTTTTTTGAAGGAATGAACCAATCCTCTATATACCTAAATGACATAGTATGTACCATTTTGGTTAATTCAATAGTGTATAATTTATTGCGTTGAACTAGCGAAGAAGAATTTGTACTGTATACCAAAATGATATATTATATACCATTTTGGTATACAGTTCATTCCAATGATATACTATTATAATATACTATATAATGTAAAGGTATACTCTTATAATTAGGTCCTTTTAGAATTTTTTGAAATTTTTATTGACATCTGATATTATTTCAGTTTAATAATTGAATTAAAAAAATCTTTTTTAAATTCTTTGCGTACAATTGTATACCATGTTGGTATAGCTATATACTATACTGGTATCATATGTTAGTTGGAATATTTTTTGGTTGTATTAGCTACATTTAATTGGTACACTATTTGATTTTTCTTTAGTAATAGTAGAATAGTACAGTATCTTGATTTTTTTTTAATTTTCCTTTATGCGTGTGTATTATGTAATCGTTCTGATTTTTTCTTTATGTATTTGTTTTATATAATAGTTTTGTAGTACAACATCTTGAAATACATTATTATATTAATATGGGGTATAATATTTTTTAATTTTTTCTCTTTATGCATGTGTATTATGTAATAGTTGCATGGAATTAATTAGTAGAACTGTATACCCTATTGGTATAATTATATGTCATATTGATATCATATGGTAGTTGGAATATTTTTTGGTTGTTTTAGCTGCATTTTTAAGTGAATTCTATTCTGAAATAATTTATATGATCATGTTTTGCTGTGTTGATTTTGTTGTACCTATGGACATAGATTTTGTGTATTATGTAATAGTTTTTATAGTTATATGCAGTTGTTGGAACGACTCCGTACAACTATATACCCTATTAGTATAGCTATATACTATGTTGGTATCATATGCTAGTTGAATTATTTTTTTGTTGTATTAGCTACATTTAATTGGTACACTATTTGATTTTTTTTTAATAATAGTAATATAGTACAATATCTTGAAATACTTATATATTAATATGTGGTACGCTACTTTTTTATTTTTCTCTTCATGCATGTGTATTATGTAATAGTAGTATAGTCATACAGTTGCCGGGAATTAACCAGTAAAACTGTATAAAATATTGGTATAGTTATATGCCATATTGGTATCATATGGTAGTTTGAACTTTTTTTGGTTGTTTTAGCTGCATTTTTAAGTGAATTCTATTATGAAATTATTTATATGAACGTGATTTGCAGTGTTGGAATTTTTTTGTGCCGACGGACATAGATTATGTGTATTATGTAATAGTTTTTATAGTTATAGGCAATTATTGGAACGACCCCCTGCAACTATATACCCTGTTAGTATACGGAATGAGTAAGTTGCTTTGCGAATAGTTTGCAATGCGAGCATGTAATTTTCTCATACTTTTATTGCACCCTTTAATATTTTGGTACAGTAGTATTGTTATGCGGCGCTTTCCTGAGAGTCCTTGGAAGGGCGACGTAAGACTAAGCAACTGATGTCAGTGCAGTTACTATCCGCCAACTGAGGTCCCTTCCGTACGCTAGACGAGATTGTCAGTGCCGTACGGGAAAATCAACGTCAAGAGCAATTGAGAGAACAGAAATGAGAATTGAGAATGAAAGAAAGCTTGATTGCATTAATGAAAGCTATTACAGAAAAGCAACGCTGTGTCGAGGAGGAGAGACACCAGTACAGAGAATTGTTTGCTTGCTAGAAAGTTTGATTGCTTGATCCCCCCTAATAGTGCTTAATAAAAATAAACCAAAGTTACAAGACTAGACTTAACTAAGATAGAGAAACATAATGAAAGTACATGAAATAAAACTACTCTATATTTACAATGAAAAGGACTTAGCTTTCTGCAAGGCAGAAACAGGTCCGTTGTCAGCAACATTGTCTTTGGCATCACGGTCTGCGCGCACGGCGTTGTCTACGCGCGCGGCGCTGTTGGAATCTGCCTGCGGCTGGCGCTAGCGAGGGATATCGGTGGGGCGACAGAGGCACATGCGCGCTTGTCACTTGGTGCAGCCAAGACCACGGGGCCGTCCGTGGCGCTAGGCGTTGGGAGGCTTGCTAGGACACCACGGGGCGCGCTTACTTGCAAGATAATCATCAATAAGGCTCTTGTAGGCTTTGAGGTTTGTTCCCCTCTCCCAAGTATTCTCCTCTGCATCACAGCCCTGCCATTTCACCAAGAACTCTTGGTGATCTTTCCTTGAAGCATGAATCACTCGATCATCAAGGATAGCTTCAACACACCATTTCCCGGTTGAATTGGGGCCTGGAATACTGGGTATTGTGAGCTGGCTCCGTGTCTTCCCGAAAAGGTTTTAGAAGGCTGACATGGAAGACGGGATAAATTTTCCACCAAGCTGGGGTATCCACCCAGTATGCAACTTTCCCAATGCGCCTTTCAATGGACAAGGGTCCAATGTATTTTTGCAATAGGCGAGGGTCATGGACCCCCGCAAACAAGTACCGCTTTGGGATTTTGACCATCACTTTGTCTCCTACTTGGTATTCAACAAAGCGACGATTTTGATCAGCATACCTCTTCATCCGCTTTTGGGATTTGACAAGATAGCTCCGCACTATCTCCAAATTTTGCTTCCGTTCTTTTGAGAAGCTAGCAACTCGAGGAGATTTAGACATGTTTGGTGCATTCACGGTGTGTGGGAGTAGCGATTGTTGTCCGGTAACAATTTCAAAAGCGCTTTTGTTTGTACTAGATCTCTTTTGTGAATTGAAACACAGTTGAGCAGCATCCGGAAGCTTCATCCAATTCTTTAGTGATCCGGTTACAAAGTGGCGGAGATATTCCTCCAACATACCATTGAACTACTCCGTCTGGCCATCAGATTGCGGATGAAAACTTGAGCTGTGACTCAATTTTGACCCAAGGCACTTAAAGAGTTGGGTCCCAAAATTGCTAGTGAAGTGCGAGTCCCGATCACTAACAATGTCTTTGGGCAGGCCCCAATATTTGACGACATGAGAGAAGAAGAATCGAGTTGTATCTTCTGCTGATATATATTGTGGGGCTGCTATAAAGGTAGCATACTTGGAAGACCGCTCCACCACAACCAGGATAGTTGTAAGACCTCCGATCTTGGGCAATCCGGTGATGAAACCTAGGGAAACGCTTTCCCAAGGTCTCTTTGGGACAGCTAGTGGTTCCAAGAGTCCCGCTTGTGTCAAGCGGTCCGACTTGTCCTTCTGGCATACTAGACAAGTATTCACATATCGAGCGATGTCATCGGCCATTTGAGGCCAATAATATGAACGGTGAAGTAACGCCATGGTGCGTTATTCACTGGGATGGCCGGCCCAGAGAGTATCGTGACATTCCGCTAGAAGAGTCCTTCGCATATCTCCTCCTTTAGGAACATAAAGTCGGTTCCCTTTCACTTTCAGGAAACCATCTTCCATGTAGAACTGGCGAGTCTTGCGATCGAGTCTAACCCTATACCACTACAAAGTGGCAAGAGCGGTCGATGCAGCTTTTATCCGAGAAGGTCGGGATCGAATCCACAGGGAGCTAGAACAATGTTTGGACTTGGATTTCTATCTAATCTAGCAGTGCGCAGTGCTCTTGATTACACTTCCAATCATATTTGTTTGTTTGTTACTTCTAATTTTATGCTAATAATATGCGAAATTAAGCTAAGTGTGAATGCTTGTAAGGTTTTATAAAACAAGGCACTAGGGAAGTGACTTTCTCCTAGGTGAATACTTGACGGGTTCTAAAGCCTAAGGCAAAGCTGTTATGCTTGGGATCGCGATATAGCCAATGCACGACACTACTCACTCTATACCTCTCGGTAGCTAGAGTGACTTTGCCCTAATTGACTTTCTCAAGGCCAATTGGGTGTCAAAATTATGCAAGAAATGTAGGCTCAAGTAGGGTATTACTATCTCTAGATTTAACCCTTTAATTGGGGCTATCAATCTCTTGAATACGCCCCAATTCCTTGTTGGACTGATTTTCCTAGACTCAGAGCTCTCTTTCTCAAGAAGAGCCCAAGTCAAAAAAGCACAAATTAGTGTTTGCAACCACTAATTCAACATGGAAAACACAGATCGGTCCAAATATCAACCACCCATAAACATCTAAGCCTTAGAACAAAAGACCCATCAAATACCCACTCTAGGGTTCACAACCCTAGCTAATGGGTCTAGCTACTCATAATAATGGAAGAAAACAGGTATTTAAATGAAGAATAACCCATATAATATGATTACAAGCTAAGAATTGAAGATTCAATGTTAAACCAGCTATAAAATTACTCAAAATAGGCTAAAACGGTTCATGTGCTCAGCTAAAAGTTCGATAACCTAAAGATCTGAAAAAGAAGGATTTATACAAGGCTGAATTTTCTGGACAAAAATACCCCTGACGGAGGTACCGCGGCCGCAGTGAGGCTTTTTGGCTTGATTTCTGAGTCTCTGAATCTGTCCACCGCGGACCGCATAAAATGCACTACGGCCGCGGTGGCTTCACTGCGGTCCGCACAAAATGGACCGCGACCGCAGTGGCTTCCAACTTCCAAACTCCCAGCTCTCTGAATCCCCTCTCCGCGGACCGGATAAAATGGATTTCGGCCGCGATGAGGCTACTGCGGCCGCGAAAATCTTCCGCGGACCGTAGTGCTTGAGCTTCCAAAATTGCATCTCTCAGATCTTTTCCACCGCGGACCGTGCTAAATTGACTGCGGCCGCGGTGTATGCTGCAGCAGTACCTTGACTTGTTCTTGGTACTTGCGCAGGTTTCACTCCTTTTTGAGCTGGTTTTGACTACTTGTCACTTTTTTGACCAAAGCCTGCAAACAAGTACAACATGTAAGCCTTTGGGACTATTTGTATACATTTTAATCAAAACTCAAGTAAAAAGGAGTGTAAAATGAACTAGAATCCCTAGTTATCAACTCCCCCAAATTTAAGCTTTTAAAAATAAGTCCCACCTCCTTAAGAATACAACCAAGAAAATCCAGCTGACCTAAAGTGACCTCATCTAGCATCATTTGGGACTAACAATTGCCCTCAATTCAAATGAATCATTAATAACATTCATCATTTTAAACACCATGGTTTTAGTGCGACACAAAAGCATCAAGAATTGACTCAACTCATCAAGGAAACTATTTCTACTACTTTGGTCATTGTGGAACCCAAACTCATACTCCTCAACTCTCCATAAGCAAACCTCACTTTTAGGTTGTAGCACTCAGAACGAGGATTGTGGAAAACACACTCATCTCTCTCAAAGAAAGGTCACAAGTCCGGCTCTAAGTACCATAAGCTTTTACCTTATGTGAATCACCACTAATGTAAGCTTCATTCAACTCAAGATCATATAGGGATTTTGTGGAGATATAGTGAAGGCTTTTGGTTCAGGGTAGGAAATATTTGGTCTAAATAGGTTTTATCTTCCCTTAAGCACTTCATTTGCTTTATTTTGGCACACATTCTCTTGATTTTTTAAGTCATTTACTTCTTTCTTAGGGGTTAGAGAGATACACTGTCACTCTTTCTTGTTCATGTCAAACCTTTTTCTCCTTTCTAAACTTTCCACGCCTTTCATCACTTTACTTTTATTGAATCCCTTCATTTCTTCTATATTGTTCATTCTTTTTGACTTTTTGATTTTCTTTCTTTTTCTTTTTGCCTTTCCTTTTCTTCGTTTTTGCACCTTTTACCACTTTGTTGCATTCCTCGTCTCTCCCCCCAAACTTATGCTTTTGCCTTGTGCTAAGGAAAGATAGGGTGCCAAGAGAGGGTCTTTTTAAAACGGGTAAAGGCTAGTATCATGGTTTTTGAAGGAAAAAGGGCTATGGATCAAAGGGGTTGACTAGGGACATTATCATTGGTAGGCTATGGATGTTTTCAAGATATCATTCGGATCAAGGAGAGCCTATAATCACTTCTCAAGTCAAACTACACTTAGGATTTCGACAAACATTCAGGGCAAGTTCTAGACTCAATGGCACGGGACGTGGACTTGCAATTCAAATTCTCACCACACAAGCTATAGGATTACTAAATAGACAGAGTCGAGGGCCCACAATGACCTTAGCTAATATTTGAGCAACACACATGGTTCCGGAAAACCACTTGATGATTGTCGGCCAACACAAGAGTCTCAAGGTCACAACTATCACCATCCTATATACACCAATTTGTTTTTAACCATAAGATCAAAGGTAAATATGTTAGGCCCAAGTGAAGCTTTGCCTAAAGCGCTATTACCCAGTAGATACTATTTACACAAAAACAAAAAGAAAACAGACTCAAACCCTTAAGAAGGTTGTCATGCCATCCATCATCGGGAAGAGCCACCCGGTTCACACAAATTCCACCTTTGGAAAGGACCGTGGCATTAAGAAAACCAAAGGCTTATTGCACGCAAAATTCAAAATAAGAAGCTACGAAAATGAAGTAAGAAGTTATGAAAGAAAATGCGGAAAATAAAATGAATATGTACAATAGGGGATTTAGACAAATATGCATAAGAGGGAACGAATATATACATCAGAAAGTAACTTTATATACAGACCAAAGTTGCAAAGTATGAAAAGTGAAATAAACTGGTAAACTTATGTACATACCAAAAGTGAAAATCAAAGCATAACAAATCGAAAATAGTATCATATTTATAACCAAATATCATCAAAATAGGGCTACCCCCTCAAATGAAAGCTAGAATTGTCCTCAATGCTAACTAACCAAAAATAGCTCAAGAAAACATAGAGAGTAAAGAAAACTCCCTATTGGTCTTGGGTCTGCATGGGATCATGAGCCTGGGTCCCTGGGTCCTCTGACTGCTCGGGAACCTGTGACTGGATCTCTGTAACCTGTGCCTGCACTGGGACCTGAGGCTGCTCTGAGACCTGGGGCTGGCTGGAAGAACCTCCCTGCGGGTCCTCCAACTCAATGACTACATCATCTGCTCGGGGGATCACTCTCCTCCTCTTACGTGCCCTCTCCAACTCCTGTACCGACTCAGTCTGAGCTACTGGAACTGGGTCATGCAATAATAGCTCCAAAGGCAAGTGATCAGCAACCTTCATCTTCTCCACTTCTACCCTCAACTCCTTCACAGACTCATTTGATGCTCGAGTCTTTCTCAGCTTCTTTGTTTCCTTTGTCAGCTCCTTCAATGCTTTCCCATGAGTACCTACAGCCTCCAATATCGACTGTTGGTTCTCCAAGATCTTCTTCTGGTTGGCCAGAAGCTCCTTGAGAGTCTCCTCCACTGACTCTGGAACCTGTGGCTGTGGGGGTACGGACTGGGTTGCCGCCGAGGTAGAAAGCACAAACAGCTTAGAAGTAGATGCCTGCATCCAGTTGTTGATACTGGCAAGGGTTTGGCTCAAACAGTGGGCAGTCAATGGGTAGGCTGTGGATGAGGGAATATCTGGAGCAGTGGAAGTAGAGGGTCCTGGGGCAATATCTGGTGTAGCTGGGGGAGGCTGAGTAGAAGGGATACTACTACTAGCTCTTCAGACTGGCCAGTAGAAGTAGTGGCTTTTCCTTTTGGATCTTTATTTTTGGGGTTGTCATCACTCTTTAGACTGTACCAGGAAAAAGGCAGCTTTGGTTTCACCTTCACATCAAACTTCCTTTTCTCCACCTCCAGGTCGTCAAAGTACATTGTCAGGAAATTTGGGAAGGGATATGATCTATCACCTTCATTGACCACCCGTGTGATCACACGAGACATGACATTCCCGACATTGATCGGGTACCCTGCCATAATTGAAGCCACCAAGATTACCCGGGAGATAGGCAAAGAGTTCTCATGAGTAGTGGGGTCCAGCCTGCTGCATACGAAAGTCTCCCACCCCTTTGCTTCGAAGTTTAAAGTTCTCCTCAAAATTGGGACACCTACTGTTAACCATGCTGGGGTGGTACCCGGGAGTGCCAGCTACTCTGCCAACCACGGACGGGCTGCCTCATCCAATGCCACTTTTTCTATATATAATGATTCATCTTCCTCCATAAAGCCCAGGTAGTCATTGATTGTCTTCCCATCGAACTTTACCGTCAAATTCCGCACCTTAGTCACTTTCGTGACCTTTTTGATGTGGGCAGCATTAGTGTAGAATTCCTTGACTAAGTGCTCATTTGCGTCCTCGACGTTGCCTATAAAATATTCCCAGCCCGGTCTCTCTCTAAGTTGCCTCTTCACATTAGGGTTGTGAGGCAGAAGGCCCCTCTCAATGAATGTCCGTTCAAGTATCAATTTCCTCTCGNTGTTTCATTTATTTGGATCATACATGTGCTTAGAATGTCAAAACATGCATTTACTTGCAAGTACATGCTTAAACTGTTTATTTGTTAAAAGGACTAACTCACATGAATATAAGTTCGGCCGGGACCCACGTTGTGGACCGCAAGGGGTGCCTAACACCTTCCCCTCAAGGTTATTTCGAGCCCTTACCCTAAATCTCTGGTAATGCAAACTAGTCCATGAGTTAACTGCTCAAGGTGCCCTAACGCACCATAATTCGTTAGGTAGTGACTCTTCAAAAACCCAATTCCCAAAAAGGAAAAGAGTTATTTCTCCATGGAATGTCGAAACCCGGACCTTTCTCCGCAAGGAGGAAAAAGGGGGCACGACAGCCTCGATACTTCCAATCGAACATCTCAGCAGTAATATCGTTTGAGCATTGATATATTCCAATTGCTTGGTAGTTGCTCGCCCTCCATTATGCTGAGTTTGTAGGATCCTTTCCCTATGACTCCGAGGACGTGGTACAGTCCTTCCCAATTGGGACCTAGCTTCCCTTCGCTTGGGTCTCGAGTGTTAAGGGTGACATTTCTTAGGACTAAGTCCCCGACTCTGAAATATCGGAGGTTCGTCTTCTGTTGTAGTACCTTTCGATCCTTTGTTTTTACGCGGCCATTCGAATTAGTGCGGCCTCACGTTTCTCATCTAATAGCTCGAGAGAAGTGTCCATTGCTTCATGATTTGAGTCTTCGGTGGCATGCTGAAACCTGACACTAGGTTCCCCGACCTCGACAGGAATCAAAGCCTCGGACCCATACACCAAATAAAACGGGGTTTCCCCCCTGCTTGACTTCGATGTTGTCCGATATGCCCATAGTACTTCGGGCAATACTTCTCTCCATTTCCCCTTTGCATCATCTAACCTCTTCTTCAAATTTCGAATGATGGTTTTGTTTGTGGACTCGGCTTGACCATTTGCACTTGGGTTATTAGGTGCTGATAGGATCCTTTTGATTTTATGGTCTTCGAGGAATTTGGTCACTTTGCTGCCGATGAACTGTTTCCCATTGTCACATGTTATTTTTGCGGGTATCCCGAACCGACATATGATGTGGTCCCATATGAAGTTGATGACTTCTTTTTCTCTTACTTTCTCGAAGTCCTGCGCTTCAACCCATTTTGAGAAGTAGTCAGTCATAAATAAAATAGATCTGGCTTTACCTGGCTCCGTTGGTAGGGGGCCGACGATGTCCATCCCCCATTTCATGAATGTCCATGGGGATAAGACCGAGTGGAGTTGTTCACCAGGTTGATGGATTATTGGTGAAAATCTTTGGCATTTGTCACACTTCCGAACGAACTCCTTGGTGTCCTTTTCCATGCTATCCCAATAATACCCTGCTCTGATCACCTTGCGAACCAGAGAATCTCCACCAGAATGGTTCCCACAGGTGCCCTCGTAGATTTCCCGTAGTACATAATCGGTGTCCCCAGGTCCCAAGCATACTGCCAGTGGTCCATCGAAGGTTCTTTTGTACAGCGTTTCGTTTTCATCGAGCGAGAATCGAGCTGCTTTGGTTTGAAGTGTTCTTGACTCTTTCGGGTCCGCGGGGAGCTTCCCATGCTTCAAGTAATCGATGTACTTATTCCTCCAATCCCACGTTAAACTTGTTGTATTAATCTTTGCATGGCCTTCCTCGATCACCGACTTTGATAGCTGGACGACAGCCCCCGGGACGAGATCGTCTTCTTCGATCGATGATCCAAATTCGCAAGTGCGTCGGCCTCACTATTCTGTTCTCGAGGTACATGGTCCAGTGTCCATTCCTTAAAACGGTGCAACGTCATTTGAAGTTTGTCTAAGTACCTTTGCATTCGATCGTCTCGAACCTCGAAGCTCCCATTTACATGATTTACCACAAAAAGGAAATTACACTTTTCCTCGATGACCTCTGCTCCAAGGCCCTTGGCTAGTTCAAGACCTGCAATTATGGCTTCATACTCGGCCTCATTGTTAGTCAATGTAGAAGTTTTGATAGATTGCCTAATAACACTGCCCTAGGCGATTTTAAAATGATGCCGATGATCGTGTCCAACCCTGCACCACTACAAAGTGGCAAGAGCGGTCGATGCGGCTTTTACCCAAGAAGGTCGGGATCGAATCCACAGGGAGCTAGAACAATGTTTAGAATTGGATTTCTATCTAACCTAGCAGTGCGTAGTGCTCTTGATTACACTTCCAATCATATTTCTTTGTTTGTTACTTCTAATTTTATGCTAATGATATGCAAAATTAAGCTAAGTATGAATGCTTGTAAGGTTTTCTAAATGGTTAACGAGGGCACTAGGGAAGTGACTTTCCCCAAGGTGAATACTTGACGGGTTCTAAAACCTAAGGAAAAGCTGTTATGTTTGGGATCGCGATATAGCCAATGCACGACACTACTCACTCCATACCTCTCAGTAGCTTGAGTGGCTTGCCCCTAATTGACTTTTTCAAGACCAATTGGGTGTCAAAATTATGCAAGTAATATAGGCTCAACTCGGGTATTACTATCTCTAGATTTAACCCTTTAACTGGGGCTATCAATCTCTTGAATACGCCCCAATTCCTTGTTGAACTGATTTTCCTAGACTCAAGCTCTCTTTCTCAAGAAGAGCTCAAGTCAAATAGGCACAAATTAGTGTTTGCAACCACTAATACAACATGGATAACACAAATCAATCCAAATATCAACTACCCATAAACATATAAACCTTAGAACAAAAGATCCATCAAATACCCACACTAGGGTTGAGCCACAACCCTAGCTAATGGGTCTAGCTACTCATAATAATGGAAGAAATCAGATATTTAGATGAAGAATAACCATAAAATATGATTACAAGCTAATATTTGAAGATTCAATGTTAAACCAGCTATAAAATTACTCAAAATAGACTAAAACTGCTGTTCACGTGCTCAGCTAAAAGATAGATAACCTAAAAATCTGAAAAAGAAGTATTTATACAAGGTCAAATTTTTTGGACAAAAATACCCCTGACGGAGGTACCGCGGACCACGGAAAATATACCGTGGCCGCAATGAGGCTTTTTGGCTTGATTTTTGAGTCTCTGAATCTGTCCACCGCGGACCGCATAAAATGCACTGCGGCCGCGGTGGCTTCACTGCGGTCCGGACAAAATGGACTGCGGACCTCAGTGGCTTCCAACTTCCAAACTCCCAGCTCTCTGAATCCCCTCTCCGCGGACCACATAAAATGGATTGTGGCCGCGATGAGGTTACTGCGGCCGCGAAAAATCTACCACGGACCACAGTGCTTGAGCTTCCAAAATTGCATCTCTCTGATCTTTTCCATCGCGGACCGCACTAAATGGACTGCGGCCGCGGTGGGTCTGTTGCGGCTGTAGTGGATTTTATGCTGCAGCAGTGCCTTGACTTGTTCTTGGTACTTGTGCAAGTTTCACTCCTTTTTTGAGCTGGTTTTGACTACTTGTCACTTTTTTGACCAAACCCTGCAAACAAGTACAACATGTAAGCCTTTGGGACTATTTGTATACATTTTTAATCAAAACTCAAGTAAAAAGGAGTGTAAAATGAACTAGAATCCCTAGTTATCAATTCCCCCAAACTTAAGCTTTTGCTTGTCCTCAAGCAAATAAAATAAGTCCCACCTCCTTAAGAATACAACCAAGAAAATTCAGCTGAACTAAAGTGACCTTATCTAGCATCAATTGGGACTAACAATTGCCCTCAATTCAAATGAATCATTAACAAAATTTAAACCTTTTAAACACCATGGTTTTAGTGCAGCACAAAAGCATCAAGAATTGACTCAACTCATCAAGGAAACTCTTTCTACTACTTTGGTCATTGTGGGACCCAAACTCACACTCCTCAACTCTCCATAATCAAACCTCACTTTTAGGTTGTAGCACTCAGAATGAGGATTGTGGAAAACACACTCATCTCTCTCAAGGAAAGGTCACAAGTCCGGCTCTAAGTACCATAAGCTTGCCTAATATGTGAGTCACCACTAATGTAAGCTTCATTCAAATTAAGATCATATAGGGCTTTTGTGGAGATATAGTGAAGGTTTTTGGTTCAGCTTAGGAAATATTTGGTCTAAGTAGGTTCAATCTTCCCTTAAGCACTTCATTTGCTTTATTTTGGCACACATTCTCTTGACTTTTAAAGTCATTTACTTCTTTCTTAGGGGTTAGAGAGACACACTATCACTCTTTCTTGATCATTTCAAAACTTTTTCTCCTTTCTAAACTTTCCACGCCTTTCATCACTTTACTTTTATTGAATCCCCTCATTTCTTCTATATTGTTCATTCTTTTTGACTTTTTTTTCTTTTTCTTTTTGCCTTTCCTTTTCTTCGTTTTTGCACCTTGTACCACTTTGTTGCATTCCTCGTCTCTTTCCCCAAACTTATGCTTTTTCCTTATGCTAAGGAAAGATAGGGTGCCAAGAGAGGGTCTTTTTAAAACGGGTAAAGGCTTGTATCATGGTTTTTTAAGGAAAAAGGGCTATGGCTCAAAGGGGTTGACTAGGGACATTATCATTGGTAGGCTATGGATATGTTGAAGATATCATTCGGATCAAGGAGAGCCTATAATCACTTCTCAAGTCAAACTACACTTAGGATTTCGCCTAGACAAACATTCAGGGCAAGTTCTAGACTCAATGGCACGGGACTTGGACTTGCAATACAAATTCTCACCACACAAGCTATAGGATTGCTAAAGAGACAGAGTTGAGGGCCCACAACGACCTTAGCTAAGATTTGAGCAACACAAATGGTCCCGAAAAATCACTTGATGATTGTCGGCCAACACAAGAGTCTCAAGGTCACAACTCACAACTATCACCATCCTATACACACCAATTTGTTTTTGAACATAAGATCAAAGGCAAATGTGTTAGGCCCAAGTGAAGCTTTGCCTGAGGCGCTATTACTCACTAGCTACTATTAACACAAAAAAAAAACACTCAAACCCTTAAGAAGGTTGTCATGCCATCCATCATCGGGAAGAGCCACCCGGTTCAACAAATTCCACCTTTGGAAAGAACCGTGGCATTAATAAAACCAATGGCTTATTGCACGCAAAACTCAAAATAAGAAGCTACGAGAATGAAGTAAGAAGCTATGAAAGAAAATGCGGAAAGTAAAATGAATATGTACAGGGGATTTAAACGAATATACATAGGAGAGAATGAATATATACATCAGAAAGTAACTTTATATACAGATCAAAGTTGCAAAATACGAAAAGTGAAATAAACTGGTAAAATTATATACATACCAAAAGTGAAAAAGCATAATAAAAACGAAAATAGTATCATATTACAACCCAATATCATCAAAATAGGGCTACCCCCTCAAATGAAAGATAGCATTGTCCTCAATGCTCACTAACCAAAAATAGCTCAAGAAAAGATAGAGGGTAAAGAAAACTCCTTATTGGTCCTCCGTCTGCATGCGATCATGAGCCTGGGTCCTCTGAATGCTCGTGAACCTGTGACTGGGTCCCTGTAACTGTGCTTGCACTGGGACCTGAGGCTGCTCTGAAACCTGGGTCTGGCTAGAAGAACCTCCTCGTGGGTCCTCCAACTCAATGACTGCATCATCTGCTCGGGGGATCACTCTTCTCCTCTTTGGTGCCCTCTCCAACTCCTGTACCGACTCAGTGTGAGCTGCTGGAACTGGGTTATGCAATTGAAGCTCCAATGGAAAGTGATTAGCAGCCTTCATCTTCTCCACTTCTGCCCTCAATTCCTTCACAGACTCCCTGGAGGCTCGAGTCTTTCTCAGCTTCTTTGTCTCTTTTGTTTGCTCCTTCAATGCTTTCCCATGAGTACCTATAGCCTCCAATATGAACTGTTGGTTCTCCAGGAGCTTCTTTTGGTTTTCTAGAAGCTCCTTGAGAGTCTCCTCCACTGACTCTGGAACCTGTGGCTGTGGGGGTACGGACTGGGCTACCACCGAGGTAGAAAGAACAGACAGCTTAGAAGTAGCTGCCTGCATTCAGTTGTTGATACTGCCAAGGGTTTGGCTCAAATGGTGGGCAGTCAATGGGTAGGCTGTGGATGAGGGAATATCAGGAGTGGTGGAAGTAGAGGGTCCTGGGGCAATATCTGGTGTAGCTGAGGGAGGCTGAGCAGAAGGGACTACCACTACTGGCTCTTCAGACTGGCCAGTAGAAGTAATGGCTTTTCCTTTAAGATCTTTGGTTTTGGGGTTGTCATCACCCTTTAGGCTGTACCAGGAAAAAGGCATCTTCGGTTTCACCTTCACATCAAACTTCCTTTTCTCCACCTCCAGGTCCTTAAAGTACATTGTCAGGAAATTTGGAAAGGGATATGATCTATCACCTTCATTGACCACCCGTGTGATCACCCTAGACATAACATTCCCGACGTTGATCGGGTACCCCGCCATGATAGAAGCCACCAAGATTTCCCGGGAGATAGGGAGAGAGTTCTCATGAGTAGTGGGGTCCAGTCTGCTGCACACGAACGTCTCCCACCCCTTTGCTTCAAAGTTCAAGGTCCTCCTCAGAATTAGGACTCCTGCTGTCAACCATGCTGGGGTGGTAACCGGGAGTGCCAAGTACTCTGCCACCCACGGACGGGCTGCCTCATCCAATGCCACCTTTTCTAAATACAGTGATTCATATTCCTCCAGAAAGCCCAGGTAGTTATTGATTGTCTGCCCATCAAACTTCACTATCAAGTTTCGCACCTTAGTCACTTTAGTGCCCTTTTTGATGTGGGTAGCATTAGTGTAAAACTCCTTGACTAAGTGCTCATTTGCCTCCTCAACGTTGCTTGTGAAATATTCCTAGCCCCCTCTCTCTCTGAACTGCCTCTGCATATTAGGGTTGTGAGGCATAAGGTCCATCTCAATGAACGTCCTCTCAAGTATCAATTTCCTCTTGGGCCACCACTCTCTGAACTTGTGTATGCTTTTTCACTGATGAATCTATCCTGCCAAGCATCCGGGTTTCTAGTTCTCTCCACTCCCAGGGTTTGGTGCACACCCCCACCTTCCTCTTCTATGGGATCCTCACCGGGTGTTGAAGCTGTAGGTGAGGTAGAAGAAGCACTATCACCGCTCTCAGCTGAGCACTCAGCTGACTCAGAAGAAATATGAACTGAAGCTCAAGCAGTAGGAGAGCCCGAAGGGGTATCTTCATCTCTCAATCTCATCCTATCCGAGAAGTCAGGGACATACTCTGGCACTGAATCGGACTCAGATGCCTCCCGGGAGGGTATATACTCACTTCCCTCTAAATTGGAAGCAGCTCTATCCGCAGCCTTGATTAGTTTTCTTGTTTCTTCGATTGCTTTCCGAACTTGCGGGGTCAATCTTATCATTCCTCGTCCCCTACCCCAGGAGGACTCTGCTTTTCCCTTTTATTTTTCACCACTGCCTCGGGATTTAACCATTTTTCTGCAAGTGGAATTCAGTTAAAGGTTGTTAGTATCACAGTATCAAAAGAGTCAGTGAAGATTATGCATGAAAGCAACTGACTGCGAACCGCATAAAAAGCAGTGCGGCCGCAAAAGGCACCATAGCGGACCGCACAAAATGGTACAGCGGTCCGCATTGAGGTGGGGTTCAGACAACCCACTCTCTGAATCAGGGTACCGTAGACCACAAGAAATGGTCTGCGGCCGCGATAGAGCAGCGCGGACCACGAAAAATCAACTGCGGACGCGATCCCTAAAATAGACTCCTCTGAAGTTTTACACCGCGGACCGCATAAAAACAATCGCGGCCGCAAAGAGGCACCGCGGACCGCGTAAAATCCATCGTGGTCCGCGGTAAACATCACTCAGCAGTACCAACCTAGGGTTTCAATGTTTTTCTCATTTTTACCTTAAATTCACTTATTATCAAGCCCCTAGGTATTTAATCATCATCTTTCACTAATTAACCCTATTCTAAATTGGCATGATGTAACCCTACGCTACAAATTGAAAGAAAAAGAGAAGAAAAAGAAGTACAACTAACTAATTAAAAGAAAATAAAAATGAGTTAAAAACTAGGGAAGTATTAAAACTACCAGTAATGAGATACACTAATGATGAATGAAGATCTGATTGAATTTGCACAGCTAGGGCTTGATGAACAGTGATTTTTTTCTATGTGGAAAGCAAAGGATCGAAAAGTGTAAATGAGGGCCTGAGGTCCTATTTATAGAAAAAGGACCTGAGACCCACGATACCTACCCACCGCGGACCGCACAAAATGCACCGCGGTCCGCGGTACTTAAACAAATGAAGCATTGGGGAGGAAGTCACTGCGGACCGCACAAAATGCTTTGCGACCGCGGTAGGGCACCGCGGACCGCATAAAAATGCATTGCGGCAGCGGTGACAACTTCAGAGAACCTCCAACTTTGACCATTCCACACTGCGGACCGCAATGAAATTTTGCCCCCGCAATGAGGCCATTGCGGCCGCGAAAAATGCAATGCGGCCGCGGTCCAAACTTCAGAGAGTGCAACATTTTTCCAATTTGGTCCTGCACTGCATAAAAATAACCCTACACACATCTCACGGCCAGTTAGTAAGAAAATCCTACACTAAAAAGAAAATCAAAGAAAAATAAAAAGAAAGACACATGGGTTGCCTCCCAAGAAGCGCCTGATTTAACGTAGCGACACGACGCAAGTTACCATCAAATCACTTTAGATGGATCATTGCCACCACGTGGCTATCATCAATCTTGCCAAGATAGTGCTTGACTCTGTGCCCATTAACTCTAAAGACCTCTCCATTTTTGTTTTTCAAGTCAAGTGCACCAAACGGAGTCACAAGCACCACTTCAAAAGGTCCACTCCATTTCGACTTAAGCTTTCCCGGAAACAGACGTAACCGAGAATTGAACAAGAGAACCAAATCACCCACTTTGAACTCCTTACCATGAGCATACTTGTCATGAATGTACTTCATCTTGTCCTTATACAAGGACGAACTGGAGTAGGCATGAAATTGGAATTCATCAAGTTCATTAAGCTGCTCCACACGAAGATTTTCTGCCACATCCCATTCAAGATTCAGCTTCCTCAAAGCCCACATGGCCTTGTGCTCTAACTCAACCAGTAGATGGCAAGCTTTCCCAAACACCAACCGGTATGGAGACATACCAATCGGAGTCTTGTAAGCAGTCCTATAAGCCCATAGAGCATCATCCAACTTCTTCGACCAATTGGTCCTATTTGCATTGGCCGTCTTTGACAATATACTCTTGATTTCCCTGTTTGATACTTCAGCTTGGCCACTCGCCTGAGGATGATAAGGAGTAGACACTTTGTGATTGACACCATACTTTGCAAGCAAAGTGTCAAAAGCTCTATTGCAAAAATGAGACCCCCCATCACTTATGATTGCTTGCGGAGTGCCAAACCTAGTAAAAATACTCTTCTTGAGAAACACAACAACATTTCGGGCCTCATTATTGGGTAAAGCCACGGCCTCAACCCACTTTGAAACATAGTCAACTGCTACTAGAATGTATGTGTTGCCATATGAACTAACAAACGGGCCCATGAAGTCAATGCCCCACACATCAAAAATATCAACTTCGAGAATAGTGTTGAGAGGCATCTCATCCTTCTTTGAAATTCCACCCGCTCTTTGACATTCGTCGCATCTCTTCACAAGTTCACTTGCATCCTTGTATAAAGTTGGCCAGTAAAACCCACAACTAAGAACCTTTGAAGCTATCCTCGCCCCACCATGATGACCACCATAGGGAGAGGAATGACAAGCCTCTAAGATACTCAATTGCTCCTCCTCCGGGTCACACCTCCGGATCACACCGTCAGTGCAGATCTTGAACAAGTATGGCTCATCCCAATAGAAGTCCAAACTATCCCGTCTAAGCTTCTTCCTTTGGTTAGAAGAGAGCTCATACGGGACAATACCAGTCACAAGGAAATTAGCAACATCCGCAAACCATGGCATACCATTCACCGACACAGAAAGGAGTTGCTCATTGGGAAATGAATCATTGATTTCTAGGCCATCACAAGGCCTCCCCTCCTCCTCCAAGTGGGACAAGTGGTCCGCCACTTGGTTTTCACACCCTTTCCGGTCCACAATCTCCAAATCAAACTCTTGAAGTAACAAGACCCATCGCATTAGCCTAGCTTTGGAATCCTTCTTCGTCATCAAGTATCGGAGTGCGGCATGATCGGTATGAACTATGACCTTGGCTCCCATGAGATACGACCGGAATTTTTCCATTGCAAATACAATAGCCAACAACTATTTTTCAGTCACCGTGTAATTCACTTGAGCATCATTCATTGTCTTGCTCGCATAATACACCGGGTAAAACATTTTATTCACTCTTTGACCCAAGACCGCCCCAACCGCAATATCACTGGCGTCACACATGAGCTCGAAGGGCAAGCTCTAATTGGGTACGGCAATAATAGGGGTGGTGGTCAACTTGTAATTGAGGAGTTCAAAAGCTGTCATGCATTCCTCATTGAACACGAACTTTGCATCCTTTTCCAAAAGATTGCACAAAGGATTCACCACCTTCAAAAAGTCTTTGATAAATCTCCGGTAGAACCCCGCATGCCCAAGAAAACTTCTAACCCCCTTGACTGAAGTAGGGGGAGGGAGCCCTTGAAATCACTTTTATTTTAGCTTTGTCCACCTCTATACCATGCTTTGAATTTTATGGCCAAGGATTATGCCCTCCTCAACCATGAAGTTGCATTTTTCCCAGTTGAGCACAAGATTGGTTTCCTCACACCGGGCCAACACCCTATCAAGATTCTTCAAGCATTCATCAAACGAGTCACCCACAACACTGATGTCGTCCATGAACACCTCCAAAATGTCTTCCACCATGTCGGTAAATATGGCCATCATACACCGCTGGAAAGTAGCCGGTGCATTACATAACCCGAGTGGCATCCTAGAAAAGGCAAGGTACCATATGGGCAAGTGAAGGTGGTCTTCTCCTGATCTTCCGGAGCAATCAAAATTTTGTTGTACCCAGAATATCCATCTAAGAAATAGTAGAAGGCACACCCAGCAAGTCTATCTAGCATCTGGTCAATAAAAGGCAATGGAAAGTGATCCTTGCGGGTCACTTTGTTCAACATGCGGTAATCCATGCACACCCTCCATCCGGTGAGAGTCCTGGTAGGGATCAACTCATTCTGTGCATTGGTAACCACGGTCATACCACCCTTTTTCGGCACACATTGCACTGGCAAAGTCCAAGAACTATCAGAGATGGGGTACACAACCCCGGCATCCGACCACTTGATCACCTCCTTTTTTACAACTTCTTGCATTGCCTCGTTCAACCTCCTTTGATGTTCCAAGGAGGGTTTTGCATCATCTTCAAGAATAATCTTGTGCATACAAAAGGCGGGGCTTATGCCCCGAATATTAGCTAAGGTCCATCCAATTTCCTTCTTCCATTTTTGGAGCACCACCAATGTGGCATCTACCTGCATGTTAGTAAGACAAGAGGAAAGAATAACTGGCAAAGTTGAACTAGGGCCTAAGAATTCATACCTGAGGTGTGGAGGCAACGACTTCAACTCCAACACGGGAGGTTCTTCGATTGAGGGCTTTATTGGTGGAGTCTTCCTATTCTCAAGATCCAAAGATAGCTTCCGAGGCTCATAAGAGTAAGATCCCATTCCATGTAAAGCATTAACACACTCCACCCGGCCTTCGTACTCATTTACATCAAGATTCAACAATACCGCCTCTAGAGGGTCCTCCACATTGATCATTGCACTAGTATCATCAATTATCACTGCCGTGACAAGATCCATGAATGAGCACACTTCAGTATAGTTGGACTACTTCATTGACTTACACACAAGAAAGACCACTCTTTCATCACCCACCCGGAAGGTGAGTTCCCCTGCTTCCACATCAACTAAGGCCTTCCCGGTTGCAAGGAAAGGTCTTCCCGAGATTATAGGCACCTCAAAATCAACCTCGCAGTCGAGAATCACAAAATCAGCCGGCAAGATAAATTTGTCCACCCGGACAAGAACATCATCAATTATACCCAAGGGCCTCTTCATTGATCTATCCGCCATTTGCAATCTCATGGAGTCGGCCTCGGTTGTCCAATACCCAAAGTCTTGAAAACTGAGTAGGGCATCAAGTTGATGCTTGCCCCCAAATCACAGCTTTTGCAAAGTCTGCACTCCCAATGGTGCAAGGAATGGTGAAAGCACCGGGATCTTCTAGCTTCGGAGCTATTGAATGCATTATTGCACTAACTTGGTGGGTCATCTTGATAGTTTCACAATCCATGGATCTTTTCTTTGTCACCAAGTCTTTCATGAATTTAGCGTAAGCCGGCATTTGCTCTAAAGCCTCCACCAAAGGCACATTAATGGATAAGCTCTTCATCATGTCAATAAATTTCTTAAACTGGTTCTCATTTTTCTGCTTCGTGAGCCTTTGAGGATAAGGTGGAGGTGTCCTTGGCAAAGGAACCTTGGCTTTAGGCACAACCTTTTCCGGCATGTCTATTACGTGTTCCCTAGATGGGTTCACGTCATTCTGAGTTTCCACCTAGGTATCTCTAATATCAATCCTCACTTCTTCATTCAACTTCTCATCAATCACATTCTCAACCACCAAGGGGATCTCATCCTCTTGCAACTCAACTTAATCACTCAAAATTTCTTTTTGTTTGGAGGCATTCACATCACCGCCTCGTCCACTTCTTGTAGTTACCGCCATTGCATGCCCGGTATTGTTCCCACCCTTCGGGTTGACTACCGTATCACTAGGTAGAGCCCCCTTAGGGCGAGTATTTAAGGATTGTGAGATTTGGCCTAGTTGAACCTCCAAGTTTCTGATTGAGGTATTGTGGGATGCCAACTGAGCATCGGAGTCAGCATTCTTTTTCATCATCTGTTCAAACATCATCTCGATTCTCCCCATGTCATTGTTGGATGAACTAGGACCTTGGGATGGAAATGGGGGTGGATTGTTCGGTTGTTGATACATCGGGGGCCTTTGAAAGCCTTGCCCCCGATTTCCCTGATTGCTATTGTTCCAACCACCCTGATTGTTGTTTCCACCCCAGTTGTTGTTGTTGTTATTACCCCAATTACCCTGATTGTTTTGATTATTGTTCTGGTTGCCCCAATTTTGATTTTGGTTTTTGTTCCCCCAATTATTGTTCCCTTGTTGTTGTTGATTTACCCAGTTGCCTTGGGATGTCCATTGTTGCTGTTGGTTAGAAGAATTTCCCATTTGGCCTTGATAGTTGTTCACGTATTGCACTTCTTCATTCTGCTCACCGTACCCATCATCTTGGAACCCACCACTATCTTAGTCATATTGATCCGAATTCCCTTGGTTCTGTTGCCCTCTTTGTCTTCTTTTGTTCACTAACATGTTGACACCCTCCATAGCATTCACTTGTCGTGGATTTTGAACCTGTTGTAATTGTTCCTTTGCTAGCTGGTTCATTGTTGTTGTTAGTTCTGCTATTGCCTGCCCATGATCATGGAGCTCTTTGTGCAAGTGAATGACCACGGGGTCACCTTGTGGCACATTTGCTCTACTTTGCCAAGCGAAAGAAGTGTCCGCCATCTCATCCAATATCTCACAAGCTTGATCATACGGTGTGTTCATGAAATTGCCCCCAGCTAGTTGGTTCACTATGCACTGATTTGTTGTGTTAATGCCTCGGTAGAATGTTTGTTGAATCATTGCCTCAGTCATATCATTGTTTCAGCATTCCTTCACCATAGTCCGGTATCGCTCCATATCTCATGCAGTGGTTCGTTGGGCTCCTGTTTGAAAGCTAAGATTTCATCTCTCAAGGTTGCCATGTGACCCGGCGAGAAAAACTTTGCAATGAATTTATCCGCCAACTCATCCCATGTATGGATGGAGTGGTTGGGGAGTCTCTCCAGCCAATCTAATGCCTTCCCTTGAAGAGAGAAAGGGAATTGTCTCAACCGCAAGGCATCCTTGGACATGTTCTTTTGCTTGCTCCCCCAACATGTATCAACAAATCCTTTAAGGTGCTTGTAAGCATTTTGATGGGGAGCACCCGTGAAATACCCTCGTTTCTCCAACAATGTCAACATCACGTTGGTAATTTGAAAATTGCCCGCCCGGATCCGGGGTGGGACAATTGGACTAGCATATCCTTGGTTGGGAAGCACTCGAGGTACAGCTCTGGGAGGTGGCAGGGGAAGGTCTGGAATATTATTATCATTAGCCTGTCGGCCTCTCCTTTGTCCTTAAGGTACAAGAAGCACCTCATCTTCACCATTATCATCAACCTCCTCCCCCGGAACCACGTTTCCAAGAGGGTCATTGTTGTTGTTGCCACCATTTTGTACCTGAATTGGCGTCACCCACAAATTAGTATCACAGAAGGAAAGAAAAACAATACACAAAACTATTTAGATAGATAGCCAAAACCGCTGTCCCTCCCCGGCAACGGCGCCAAAAAGTGATCATGTCCAATCCTGCACCACTACAAAGTGGCAAGAGCGGTCGATGTAGCTTTTACCCGAGAAGGTCGGGATCGAATCCATAGGGAGCTAGAACAATGTTTGGAATTGGATTTCTATCTAACCTAGCAGTGAGTAGTGCTCTTGATTACACTTCCAATCATATTTGTTTGTTTGTTACTTCTAATTTTATGCTAATGATATGCAAAATTAAGCTAAGTATGAATGCTTGTAAGGTTTTCTAAATGGTTAGCACTAGGAAAGTGACTTTCCCCTTGGTAAATACTTGACGGGTTCTAAAACCTAAGGCAAAGCTGTTATGTTTGGGATCGCGATATAGCCAATGCACGACACTACTCACTCTATACCTCTCGGTAACTTGAGTGACTTTGCCCTAATTGACTTTCTCAAGACCAATTGGGTGTCAAAATTATGCAAGCAGTATAGGCTAAAGTCGGGTATTACTATCTCTAGATTTAACCCTTTAACTGGGGCTATCAATCTCTTGAATACGCCCCAAGTCCCTGTTGAACTGATTTTCCTATACTCAAGCTCTCTTTCTCAAGAAGAGCCCAAGTCAAATAGGCACAAATTAGTGTTTGCAACCACTAATTCAACATGGATAACACAAATCAGTCCAAATATCAACCACCCATAAACATCTAAACCTTAGAACAAAGACCCATCAAATACCCACACTAGGGTTGAGCCACAACCCTAGCTAACGGGTCTAACTACTCATAATAATGGAAGAAATCAGATACTTAGATGAAGAATAACCCATAAAATATGATTACAAGCTAATATTTGAAGATTCAATGTTAAAGCAGCTATAAAATTACTCAAAATAGACTAAAACCGCTGTTCACGTTCTCAGCTAAAAGATAGATAACCTAAAAATCTGAAAAAGAAGTATTTATACAAGGTCAAATTTTCTGGACAAAAATACCCCTGACGGAGGTACCGCGGACCGCGGAAAATACACCGCGGCTGCAGTGAGGGTTTTTGGCTTGATTTCTGAGTCTCTGAATCTGTCCACCGTGGACCGCATAAAATGCACTGCGGCCGCGGTGGCTTCATTGCGGTCCGCACAAAATGGACCGCGGACCGCAGTGGCTTCCAACTTCCAAACTTCCAGCTCTTTGAATCCCCTCCCCGCGAACCGCATAAAATGGATTGCGGCCGTGATGAGGCTACTGCGGTCGCGAAGAATCTACCGCGGATCGTAGTGCTTGAGCTTCCAAAACTGCATCTGTCTGATCTTTTCCACCGCGGATCCCACTAAATAGACTGCATCCACGGTGGGTCTGTTGCGGCTGCAGTGGATTTTATGCTGCAGTAGTGCCTTGACTTGTTCTTGGTACTTGTGCAGGTTTCACTCCTTTTTTGAGCTAGTTTTGACTACTTGTCACTTTTTTAACCAAACCCTGCAAACAAGTACAACATGTAAGCCTTTGGGACTATTTGTATACATTTTTAATCAAAACTCAAGTAAAAAGGAGTGTAAAATGAACTAGAATCCCTAGTTATCAGCCGAACCCGGATCCTTTAACATTCGAGGCACCGTCCGTGAAGAGGGTCCAAACACCCGACAACGTACCCGTTTTTAGCAAGAGTTCCTTCTCTACTTCGGGTATGAGGGCAGGCGCGAAGTCGGCCACGAAGTCTGCCAAAATTTGAGACTTGATAGCCGTTCGAGGCGGATATTCGATATCATATCCTCCAAGTTCGATGGCCCATTTGGCCATTCTGCCTGACAATTCGGGCTTATGCAAGATATTTCGAAACGGGTATGTAGTCAGTACACATATATGATGGCTTTGAAAATATGGTTTTAATTTCCTAGACGCGCTTATTAATGTTAGAGCTAATTTTTTCAAATGTGGGTACCTGGTTTCAGCATCTCCCAGGGTCCGACTCACATAATAGACAGGAAATTGTGTACCTTGCTCTTCTCGAACCAACACGCCACTTACCGCTACCTCTGACACGGACAGATACAAGTAGAGTGTTTCATCCTCTTTTGGAGTATGGAGCAGGGGCGGGCTCGAAAGATATCATTTTTAATTCTTCCAAGGCTTGCTGACACGCCGAGGTCCATGCGAAGTTGTTCTTCTTTTTGAGTAGGGAAAATAAGTGATGGCTCCGATCCGATGACCTCGATATAAATCGGCCTAGGGCAGCTATCCGTCCGGTCAGCCATTGCACGACTTTCACATTGTTTAGCACGGTGATTTCCTCGATAGCTTTGATCTTATCGGGGTTGATCTCAATACCTCTGTTCGATACCATGAAGCCCAAGAACTTGCCCGAGCCGACTCCAAAAGCGCATTTCTCGAGGTTGAGCTTCATGTTGTATTTTCTAAGGATGTCAAATGGTCCGCTGCGCGCAGGGACTTAACTAGCATATCAGCAATGTAATCTTCCATGGATTTGCCTATTTGATGTTCGAGCATCTTATTAACTAGACGTTGATATGTGGCTCCTGCATTTTTTAGCCCGAAGGGCATTACATTATAACAATATGTACCATTCTTCGTGATGAATGAAGTTTTTCCCGATTCTCCGGGTTCATTTGAATTTGGTTGTACCCGGAGTAGGCGTCGAGAAAGGTAAGGATCTCGTGGCCAGCCGTAGCATCGATCAAACGATCGATGTTGGGTAATGGGAAAGAATCTTTAGGGCAAGCTTTGTTCAAATCTTTATAATCTACACACATTCTAAGTTTATTCCCCTTTTTAGGTACTAATACTACGTTAGCCAGCCATTCAGGATACTTAACTTCCCTGATGGATCCTATTTTAAGAAGTTTGGTTACCTCTTCTTTGATGAATGCATGCTTTACCTCGGACTGTGGTCTCCTCTTTTGCTTCACCAGCTTAAATCTGGGATCGACGCTTAGTCGATGGGTAGTTTTCTCCGGTGGAATACCTGTCATATCTAAGTGGGACCAAGCGAAGCAATCAATATTATCAATGAGAAACTGAATGAGTCTTTTCCTGTGTTCGGGGGTTAACCCCGTCCTCAGGTGTACCTTTCGTTCTGGAAGATGCTCGACTAATATGACCTACTCGAGTTCTTCGACTGTGGATTTTGTCGCATTTGATTCCTCGGGGGAAATGAAGGTTCGGGGGATAAGGAAATCTTCTTCTTCGTCCCCGGCCACCTGTTCGCTGAACACTTGTCCTTCGAACTCAGCCGAAGGCACGGACTGTAATTGCTATTTGGCCACCTGTTCATCGTTCGATTTCTCCGACGTAGATGATGCCGATACTGGTGCCAAGTCGTGAACTGCAAACATCTCCTTAGCTGCATGCTGCTCTCCAAATACTGTTTTCACGCCATCCTTCGTTGGGAACTTCATCATCTGATGAAGGGTCGACGACACGCCCTCATGCTGTGGATCCACGGCCTTCTAAGAAAAGCATTGTACCTCATATCACCTTTGATGAAATTGTATCTTTGATTCTCCCAATAGCCGAGACGATTAAAAACCTGATGTATCTATGCTGAAATTGTATTTTGATAATCGGGGAGCCTCACCGGGGTCGGCATGTTTATCGAACCCATACTTGCTAATGAGTCCCCGGGACCCTTGACCTTGGTCACTTCTTCGATCGCTCCGAGAGGTGTGGTGGCTCGGGCCATTGTTTCTTCGATCCGCATATGGTTGATATCGTTCTGGCTAAATTTTGATCCCCGGTCTGTGTCCCTCGGGGGCTTGGCTACGAACCTGTTAGGATAAACCGAGCCCGAGAGGGCTCCCAACTGGTCGTCCTCGACCCTAATTTTTGACTGATAGTGATTATGCATATCCGACCACGTCATGGCTGGATATTCAATCAAGTTCTGCTTTAGCTGTCGAGATACAATCGAGCTTCTTTGATTCAAACCTTGCATAAAGGCCTGAACTTCCCAGTCATCGGAGACCGGCGGCAATTCCACTCTTTCCATCTAAAACCGGGACACAAACTCCCTCAGCATCTCGTTGTCCCTTTGTTTTATTTTGAAGACATCCGATTTTCTTGTGGCCACCTTTATGGCCCTGGCGTGTGCTTTCACGAAGGCATCCGCCAATATAGCAAATGAGTCAATAGAGTTAGAAGCTAAGTTGTGATAGCAGATCATAACTCCCTTTGATAGTGTTTCCCCAAACTTTTTCAACAATACTGACTCGATTTCATCATCATTCAAGTCGTTTCCTTTGATTCCACTGGTGTATGAAGTAATATGTTCATTAGGGTCAGTTTTCCATTGTATTTTGGTATATCGGGCATGCGAAACTTCTTTGGAATGGGCATTGGAGCTGCACTTGGAGGGAAGGGTTTTTGTATGAACTTTTTCGAGTCCAGCCCTTTCAAAATCAGAGGCGCTCCTGGTATCTGGTCAACTCTTGAATTGTATGTCTCCACCTTTTTGTCATTTTCTTCAATTTTCTTTTCTCTGGACTCGATTCTTTTAGTTAGCTCTTCGAGCATTTTCATCATAGCGGGATCAGTCCCCGAGCCACTTTCATCGGGCCTTTCAGGCGCAGGCTCCGTATGCGGGGCGTTTACTGGTTTGGCAGTGTTTGGAGTTCTATTCTAGCTTTGGAGTTGAGCGATGGCGACTTGCTGAGCATACAACATCTCGAATATCACTAGGAGGCTGACTCCTCCTTCTTCCAGTCCTCGTGTTTCCTGGCCTCCAGCTCGGGCTTCCTCGTGTGCATTCCTTTCGGGGTCTGTGCCCGCGTCTGTGTTTAGAGCGTTGTGCGAACTGATATCAACTGGCTCCACGTTTGGCACTCCCTCAGGGTTTATACGTGGTATACCAAGCCCTATACCGCTGTTTTCTCCGAGTCCTTCACTGTCATGAGCTGGTGCATTTTGTGTGCTAGACATATTTGGCCTGAAATTAAAAAATCTTTGACAAGAAAAAGTGTGAAGCATAACGTGCATTATCAGAAAACTAGCACTACAATAATCACTATTATCTTTAGCCTCACGGTGGGCGCCAAACTGTTTACCTCGAAAAATGTGAGTAATAATTAAAGATAATTTGTGGTTTTAAAGATACGTGATATATCCTAATACTAGTGATTATATAAGTAATATTGAGCTTAAGTAAGAATAAATAATGAACCAAATCAATGTTGTTGAAACACTAGGGGCCTCGAGCTTGGATGTCCCAAGGGCCTCGAGGTCAGCTAAGAACAATAGAGTATGAACAATAAAGTAAAGACAATAAAGCTGAAAAATAACTATTGAGCACGTTAAACGAGAAAAGAATAGAATGTTCTATTGCAGTGAATAATCTGAGTTCCTTACAAAATGATTAGGGTCCTCTTTATATAGGAGGAGAAAACTCTAATATAGTACACCCCTAATTGTGGTAAAGAATTCTATTGGTACAGGTGTATAACTACCTAGTACGGGCTTGTACCATTTCGTACAAATCTTATCCTTTAATTTATGCCCTGGTCCACGTGTCCTTGAGAACTTCCCGCTCTTTCTTGATAGACTTCGAGATTGCGCTGCCCTCGATGCAAGTCGTGCCAGGCCCTCGGTCAGCTTCCTCGAGGCTCGTGTCCCTCAGCCGGGTCAGTCCTCCATTTCGAATTGCCCGGACTCGGGCTCATAACTCAATTTAAGACCTCGAAATCGGGCTCCCTGATTTTAACCGTATACAAGCAAAATAGTGGCTATTTTTTAATGACTTTACAAACGTTGACTATTTTTCAGTTAGCGGTCCGAAAACTGACTAGTCCGTGCGATTTTGACAATTTTTTTGCATGCATTGAGGAGCTTTTGGGCTTCTCCTTGGTGTAGGGCTTAACCAAATACGCCTTCAAGTTGTGATATGCTCTTGTTGGTTCAACAGTACTTGGTCCTTTCAACTTCATCCTGACTTCTACTAGGAGAAAAATAATTTAGTGATAATGCATAATTTTTGAAAGCACCTTCCTAGCTCTAAGTATCTCAATCCCATACCACCTGACTTAAGTTTCAAATTATCACCACACTTAGAGTCTGGTGATATTAGTAGGAGTCTTTATACAATTTGTGTAGGTTCGATATTTGTTAACCCTTTCCCTTTCCTCTTCTCCAGAGGCAAATCCAGAATTTAAAGCTAATGGGTTCCTACAACAATCTCAACTCAATATACAATAGTTTATGGATTCACAATATGATATTTATAAATATTTAATAAATTTTTTAGTACATATACAAGGTATAAATAAAAACTACTGAGTTCTGGTGAAACCGGTCTTTGTGCTCTAGATCCGCCCCTGCTCTACTCCGATCATGGCCCTTATGTAATGGGGAAAAGAAGGATGGGTGAACGATTCACGTACAGTAGTGGTGGCAAAATGGTTAAAAGAAAATAGTTAACAACCCATATTATCCATCAAAAACTGGGTTGGATAATGAACTTTTTAAAAGTGGATCAAATATTGATAAGAACCATATTATCCATTTAGAAAATGGATAACCAATGGATACCTATTGTGTTTAACTTTTAAATACCTCAAATTAGGGGTTCCTCAAGTTTGGGAGAATAGGAATTCTCCCAAAGAGATCATATTCAAGAAGCCATGGATAATATGGTTACCCATATTATGCGCTGATTAACCCTTTTTTATCCGTATTAAATATGGGTCGGGTCGGTCAGAGAAATTATCTATTTTTTCATTACTCATTTTGACCGTCCCATATCCGACCCGACCCACCCGTTTGCCACCCCTAACATACAGTACTAACAAAAAAGGAATTAGCAACAAACAAATTTTGTAGCTAAACAGGAAAAGTCCGTCGCTAATCCTATCTAGCAACATATTAGCGACAAATAATCAAGAAATAATTCTATTAGCTATGGGCAATAACGAAGTTCATAGCTATTTTCAGATTTTTTTGGTAATGTTATTCAATTTTGAAATATTTACTCGTACACGATATTTACACCAAATATGATTATCAACGTAAGGCCTCATCAAGAAAACCATGGGCGGAGTACAGCATGCCCCAAAAGTAAGGCATCTCTCTTTCATATGTCTACCTAAACATCCCCACACTCGGCCACCAAAAGTAAATGAAAGCAAATTAAAATGTAAAGAGGTACAATTATGTGTAATAATTGTCAATTAAAGATGCACTAAAGTCAGTGATAATGTAAATACATTTAGGTATGTAGCATGTGAATGAAGAAAGCCTATACAATTAAAGTTAGGTGCTATATAGGGTCATGTGAGTTAGTGACCTCCCTGAATTGTAGGCCCTGTTTGGCCATAAGTTTTGTCAAAATAAATTTGAGATTTATTTTCAAAATTCATGTTTGGCCATAAATTTTGCTCATATTTTGACCGAATCCCAAATCAAAAATTTCAAATTCCAAAATCAGCTATTGAGCTGAATTTGGGCCAAAATCCTAAAACTTGGGAATTATATACATGTTTTTTCAAAATAAAGTTGGAAAATATGTTTTGAAAACGTATGTCCAAACACATTTTCATCTTCAAACCAAACTTCGTCCAAATCAGATTTTTCAAAATAAATTTGGGATCTATGGCCAAACGCTAGCGTAGACTACAGGATTGAATTGCTCTTTTATCACCTTATAATCTATTTACAGAAAAGTATATTCCCTTCGTACCATTTTATGTTATGCAGTTAAATTGGACATGAAATTTAATAAAGATTTTTAAAAAAATTTTATTATCTTAAACAAAACATAGACATTTGTGTAACTATAAATCATCTCTCTAACAGTGAAATGTGAAGTTTAAAGTTAAATTATGTCTAAATATAAAAACATACTCTCTCCGTCTCAATTTATATGATGATGTTCGGATTTCGAGAGAGAAACGAATTATATTTGCATGCAATATTTTTTATATATATTTCAAAATATTAATTATTGTGACTTATAATACTTTTTACGTAATTTTCAAATATGTAAATTTTATTTCGAAAAACTTAAAGATTCTATGTCCGAATACAAACGGTAAAAATTAAGAAGTTTAAATCTCGAAAAGCGAAAAGTATTACTCCCTCCGTTCCAGTTTATGTGAACCTATTTCCTTTATGGTCCGTTCCAAAAAGAATGAACCCTTTCTAAATTTGGTAACAATTTAGCTTAAACTTACAACTTTACCCTTAATGAGAAGCTTTTATAACCACACAAATACTATGGGCCCATTTGGACTTGTTTAGGACCACAAATTCCAAAAGTCTTTATTTTTTTCTTAAACTCCGTGCCCAGTCAAACAGGTTCACATAAATTGAAACGGAGGGAGTATATATAATAGGACAGAGGGAGTAGCTGATAAGGGTTTATAGCGGATCTGCCTTACTGACAGTTATGATATTACATATACAATTAAATATTTTTTTTGGACAGACTAAAAAAAATTTATAATTCTAAATCGGGTTAGGAGTAATAATCTTCATGCATTTTGCAGCCATTAGATTCAGTATGGTCTCTCTGACAATGTCGTTTGGAACTTTCTTTATTTTAGGCATCACCCTTTACTTCCCATAATCACCACCTACAGAATTAAATTACATGATAGAATGCAGCCTAAGAAAAATAACTCCCAAAATAACTCTAGAATTTTCTTGTAATATATGAATCTTCTTTTTCATTCTTGAAGATATATAGATAAGTGGTATACACTTTTATGCATAGACACTCTTTAGTAAAAAGTGTTATTCAATGCAGCCGACATGCTTAATAATAATACTCTTCATGTATATATATGTGTTAGAACTCCACAATAAGCCGACATGCTTAATATTAATAATATAAAATAAATATCAATTTGGTACAAGAAGTAACTTTTAAAATCACAATATAGTCTTAATTAGGTCCAAATCAGCTTATCAATTGAGATAATATATAGCGGCACAAATCGAATTTTGCCTTATATATAATGTAATTTTCCGGCGGAGGGATTTCGGGTGAACCTCTTCCATCCCCAATCCGCGCCTTAGGTCAATGACCCGTCCATTTATTGACTCGTCCCATTTTGACCCGTCCAAAATCAACCCAACTCGCTTATTTGTCACTAGAGATGGCAAAATGGTTAAAAGAAAACAGTTATCCACCCATATTATCCATCAAAAAATGGGTTGGATAATGAACCATTTAAAAACGGGACGAATATGGATAAAGAACCATATTATCCACTTAGAAAATGGTTAACCAATGGATAACTAACGTGTTTTTTTGTAAAGCCTCAAATTGGAGTTCCTCAAGTTTGGAAGACAAGGAATTTTCTCATAAGTGATCATACTTAAGAAGCCATGGATTATGGATAATATGTATATCCATATTATCCGCCGGATAAACCCGTTTTTATCCGTCTCAAATATGAGTCGGGTCGGATAATTTATCCTTTTTGACCCGCTCATATCCGACCTGACCCGTCCGTTTGCCACCCCTATTTGTCACCCTTACCTAAAAACTATAAAATAAAAATCTTGGATCCACGTATGATCAAACCCACGGTTCGTTCTTGCATTCAAGTGTGGAGACACTTTTAAGTTGACCGAATGAAGCTGCGGGACCATTACATCAGCTTTATTTGGGTTGCAAATGATTCCTATATATTTTTGCTTTAAGCCTTTAAAATGCCATAACTTTCAACTGAGCACTACAAACCCTAATTTCCCCTCGTATTCTTGTTCTATTACCTTGCCTTAATTTCTTTTTCTTCCACATCCTTTAATCCTTAGCTCCCTGTAAAAATGGTTGGCATTTCTACATTGGGAATAATTAAACTTTCCATTTTAGTTTTAAAGAGAAAATTTTTATAGTCGCACAAATATAAATTTTTGTAAAGATATTTTTGTCCTAAAAAAATTAATTTTTTACTTTTGCTTTTTGAAAGAAGCATCAGTTTGTAGTTTCTCCCCATTTTACTGGAAGCTTTGTGGAAAAACACCTAAAATCTTCAAAAAATATTTTTTTTTGTTCCCAAAAAATAAAAAATAAAAATTGGCTTCCTAGAAGCTTATACAAACGAACTATTCTGGCCACATAATTGTATGACACATTTAGGATCACAAATATTTTTTTTAAAAAAGTTTTTTCTAAGATTTCGTGTCAAATCAAAATATATCACATGGGTGCCGGTGAAGGGACATCATAAACCATTTCTTACTTCATACAAACAAAAGATACCACTAGTTATAGCTTAATTAAGTACTTAACCATTTGGAACCAATTGTCTCCTGGTATATTGGGTTTCAAGATGCTCTGAAAATGAGTTTTACTAAACCAACCTTGTTCAGTATATAAGACAAACGAATGCGTTTGGTTATTAATAATTCCCAAAAACAGAAATCTACTCTAACTTATTTACTATGTAATTTGGTTAATTAAGGCAAATACAATCTAATACAACTATTGGTACGTAAAACAATGTAACCCTAATAAAATACAATCCAAGAAAAGTATTAACGAAACATTCCAAAGCCAACTATTGACTGAGGTCATGTTTTGCATATTTTTCCTTTCTTTTTTAAGCAAATTACGTTTGTATGCGGGCCAGCTGCATTTGTATATCGGTTATCCGTTATTTTTCAGTTGGTAATTTTACTTATCAAGGCTTAAGCAAAATTAAATATGAAGAAAACACCCAATATATTTATCTTTACTGAGATTTGTATCTTGATTTTCTATCGTAATTATTTACTTCATCGACAACTAGATCACAATATAGTGCGCATGTTCTGTATGTCGTTTCTTCCTCGTAAATACTAAAGGAAAATACAATTTAGGACTTTGCTAGGCCTTTAAAATTTAGCATTTCTTAGTTGTTCGTGTATTATTTACACTTTCTTAATTAGCCACGTGGAAGCAGCAAATTAATAATTCTATTGTCTGGGAAGCTAACGACAAAGGACGGGTAACATAATTCATACATTATTGTCCACAATAACTATAAGCTAATAAAAGAGACTTGTATTATATCAAACATCTATACAAAATTCAAATATGCACAAGGAAATAACTGGACAATAGGGGAAATCTGCTTTTTGGTTGCTCGAGGATTTCTTGAATCTGAAAAAAGTGGTGATTGTTTTTAAAATTTTATTTTCTTTTCCCCCGAAAAAAAAAACATGAGATTCTCATCATTCATATTTTTCTGGGAAAGTAAAACTTGAAATAGTAATTGACAGCATTGGGAATGGCAAAATATTGTAACGTTATATGATCGTCTTCTTTCGGCTGGTGTGTTTGCCAGAAATGAAAATCTGACGTTTTGGACAATTATATGTTCCCTATGTATTATGTTTCATTATGGGTAATGGAATAAAGTCTTTCTGAAAATTTTCCAAGAATATATTGGAAAAATAATAAGGAAATTTAGGGTAGTAATATATATTTTATATGCAGAAAAGTACATATATAATTTTCATATATAACGGCGTCCCCAATATTCTACATTCATTTATTTTGGTTTTCCGCCCACTTTATTATTTTGTGGCCCGACTAATTTCGATTCGCGCAGGTAAAGCGCTCACTACTAATCTGAACGCCTGATATTTTTCTTCTGCTCTTTCGTGATTCTATTCTTGTAGTTCATCGATATTCCCATTATTCCATTCTTTTGTAGCTCAGTTACGTTCTGGTGGTTCACTTCTCTATCGCTATCACCATCATTTTTGTTACAAACATTAGTGCAAAGATGGTTGTCATAACTAATTAAGTGGTGTGTTACTCTACTTGTTTAACAACGAGCTTAAGTTAATTACCAGTAAATCTAGTAAGCATTAAAAATTTAAAGAATTCAGTAAAAATAGTAATTAACCTGTTTTAATAGGTTAAACTACTCTAACTGATAGTGTGCCTCTATATAGCTTAAATACTTAACATAATTGATATTTAAGTCCATACTAGTCTTAAATTCAGAAGGTTTGTGTTCCCTCTACGATAGCTGGCAAGTACAAATACTTATAAGGGAAAGGAACAAACTAATTGCAAGTAATAATTTCACATCCACCAAAGTATTTAAGGCCTCCGCTTCACAAAATGTTGTACACTACGTACTTTAGGAAGTTGATTTATACTCCCTCCGTTCACTTTTAGTTGTCCACTTTTTAGTTTACACCCCCTTTAAGAAAAAAATAAATAAAGTATATAGTATACGGTCGAACTCAGGTATACCCGATTTCCCGTGCTCGAGGGGTCGCCCTAAGCCCGAGTTCAGGCAAGGTCGAGTTCGAACTCGATGGACCAGACTCGAGCTCGAAGACAGAGTACAATGCCCGAGATCGAATTACAATGACTATCGAAGCCGACTACGCCCAACCTCGAAATAGTGCCGTTATGGATTTGTAACAGAATGAGCAAGATTCCTGCCACGTCCCTAAGATCATGGCGTAAATCCCGGAGCAGACTTGTACGAATCCGTACTAGGCGGTTAGACAGCTGTCCCAATAAGATTCTTTACTGTAAATGGAAATGTACCTTATTTAGGGTTCCCCTATTATATAAAGGGGACCCAATCATTTGTAAAGATCATCTAATCATTGGCAAAAAATATACTCTCTACTTTTCGCTCATTGTTCATCAGAATTGTCCTTTAGCTTTATTGTTCTTGCTTTATTGTTCTTGATTCATCTCGAGGTCACTGAGCTCGAGGTCAATAATGTTAAGTAACACTGGTTTGAATCACTCATTTCTTTCATTTGATCTACTCTATACTTCTTGTCACGACCCGGATTTTCCACCCTCGGGAGTCGTGATGGCGCCTACTAATAGGAGCTAGGCAAGCCAATTAATTTAACACTTCTCTCAACATCATTAACAGTATAAAGAAGAACGAGGCAATTAATATAAGAACGGAAGTCTCGAAACATAAATAACTGAAACCAAGTGCGGAAATTCAAATACACCTCTACCCAAATCTGGTGTCACTAACTCACGAACTTCTATTGAATGCTAAATACAAAGTTTTGAATAAGAATACAGTACAGTCTGATCCGATACAAGGGAAATCAAACGAAAGACAGAGATAAGAGAGACTCCGGGCCATGCGGACGCCAGCAAGCTACCTCGGAAATCTCCGGACTGAAGTAAGCTCCTAACGCTCCTACTGCTGACCAAAGGCTCCTGCTCCGGTACTATGATCTGTGCAAAAAGCAAGAAGTGTAGCATCAGCACAACCGACCCCATGTGCTGGTAAGTGCCTGGCCTAATCCCGGCGAAGTAGTGACGATGCTAGACAAGACCTACCAAAAACAACCTGTGCAGATATATATATACAAAGACAACGGAAATAACAACAGAGAATATCAACTAAAAAGGGGAAGGGGGCATGCTCGGGGAAAAATACAGCGAATACAGATCAACGTACATAACGACGAAACTATCTCAATACCATAGCTCATATATAAGTGGTCAGCGCGCCACACGATCCCATTTCTTAATTCATAAGTGGACGGCATGCCACACGATCCCATCTCATAATATATAAGTGGTCGGCGTGCCACACGATCCCATTTCATAATATATATATATAAGTGGACGGCGTGCCACACGATCCCATATTATAGAATATAAGTGGACGGCGTGCCACACGATCCCATATTATAGAATATAAGTGGACGGCGCGCCACACGATCCCATATCATAGTTCAAAATATCTGGCTTTGTAAAGAAGGCCCCATTAGGGGAATTCGACAACATAACACTTTAACCCGGCAAGGGTACAGCTAACAGCCCAAATATCCCGGCAAGGGAGAGTACATAATAATAGTCTACACGTCCCGGCAAGGGAATAATCACAACACATCCTCTTTTAAATCACTTCTTTCTCAACTATCACATTCTTGTTCGAGCCAACGCTCCAAAATATACCAATCACAATTCTTCCTCAACCGTTCACATTATATGAAATTTATCAATTAAACAAGGAAGTTGTGTCACATCATTCGAATTAAAAGCAATTAAGACTCACGGTCATGCTAGACTCCGGTGCATAGACAACCGTCACCATGCCTATACACCGTACTCCACATTTAGCAAGTAGCAAATAACATCCTAATCCTATTCCCTCAAGCCAAAGTTAGAACAAACACTTACCTCGGTCCAAGAATAGCAATCAACTCTCTAATACCGCCTTTCCTCTACAATCCAACTCCGAAACAATGATATCTAGGCATAATTAGTTCAATAATATCAATAAGGGCTCAAAAACATAATCCCATAGCCTAGAAATGAAATTCCTATCATTCTTCCAAAAACACCAAAATTCGACACCGGTCCCACATGGTCCAAACACGAGGCTCGGACCCAAACCCAATCACCCATAACCCCACGAGTTCAAATATATAATTTGTTTCAAGATTCGACCCCAAATTGAGGTTGAATCACCCAAAATCCCCAAAGCCCTAACTCTACCCAAAACCCCCATTTTCTACTTTGAATTCATGATTTAGGGCTAGGAAATTAGTGATTAGTGGAAGAAATTAAGAGGGAAAGAAGTTAAGAGCACTTACCTAAGAGGCTATGGAGAAAGAAGCTCTTCAAAATCGCCTATGGAGTGTTAGAGAGAGGAGCTCGTGTGAAGAAATGGCTAAATCCCGAGCTACTGATTCTGTTTCGAACTTAAAAATTCGCTGGGCAAAAATGCCCTTCGTGTTCGCGTGAATGAGGACGCGTTCGCGAAGGGTGGATGGTTTAAGGCATCGCGAACGCGAGGTGCTAATCGCGAACGCGTATAAGAAGGGGCTGGGGTCTGGGACTGGCTAGTACGCGAACGCGAGAGAGGACTCGCGAACGCAGTGAAGGGGAAGCCTGGGCTATGCGGACGTGGGGTATTGTCCGCGAACGCGATGAAGAGGGACCACTGAAGCTTCGCGAACGCGTGACTGGAACGCAAACGCGAAGAAGGGATTTGCTGTGCAAAAATTGCAGAAAATCTGCTATGTTTTCTAAGTGTAAAACTACCCCGAACCACCTCCGAATCACTCCCGAGCCCTCGGGGCACCCAACCAAACACACACACTAACTTAATAACATCCTACGAACTTACTCGAGCGATCAAATCGCCAAAATAACATCAAAAATCATTGAATCAAGCCTCAAGATCATCATTTTCATTTCAAACTTCATAACTTCAAATTTTAGATATTTAGGTCCGAAACACGTCAAATGACATCCGATTTCGACCAAACTTTACAGAAAGTGCTTAACACATATTTAAGACTTGTACCGAGCGTAGGAACCAAAATACGAGCCCGATACCATAGTCTTTTAATCAATTTTCATTTCCATTTTTTCTTAATAATTTCAGAAAAATAATTTCACAGAAAAATTCATTTCTCGGGCTCTCGACCTCGAAATCCGACTCCGGGCATATGCCCGAGTCTCATATTTTTCTACGGACCCTCCGGGACCGTCAAATCACGGGTCCGGGTCTGTTTACCCAAAATGTTGACCAAAGTCAACTTTAATCATATTAATATCAAAATTCATAAATTTTTACACAGAATTCATATTTAAGCTTTCCGGCTACGCGCTCGGACCGCGCACGTAAATTGAGGCAAGTAAAAATGAGGTTTTCAAAGCCTCGGAAGCACGAAAAAGAGAGAAATCCGGTGATGACCCTTTGGGTCGTCACATTCTCCACCTCTAAAACAACCGTTCGTCCTCGAACGGACAAAAGAAAGAAGTACCTGAGTCGGGAAATAGAGAAGGATAACGGCTCCGCATATCAGAGTCGGACTCCCAGGTCGATGCCTCAGGAGGCTGACCTCTCCACTGGACACGCACTGAAGGAAAACTCTTCGACCTCAACAATCGAACCTGCCGGTCTAGAATAGCTACCGGCTCCTCCTCATAAGACAGATCCTTGTCCAATTGGACAGTGCTGAAATCTAACACGTGGGCTGGATCGCCGTGATACCTCCGAAGCATGGACACATGAAACACTGGATGCACGGCTGACAAGCTAGGCGGCAAGGCAAGCCTATAAGCCACCTCTCCCACATGATCGAGAATCTTAAATGGACCAATGAACCTGGGGATAAGCTTGCCCTTCTTCCCAAATCTCATCACGCCCTTCATAGGCGACACTCGGAGTAAGACCCGCTCACCAACCATGAAAGCTACATCTCGAACCTTACGATCCGCATAACTCCTTTGCCGCGACTGAGCCGAACGAAGCCTGTCCTGAATGATCTTGACATTATCCAAGGCCTCATGAACTAAATCTGTACCCAATAACCGAGCCTCTCCCGGCTCAAACCATCCGACTGGAGACCGACATCGCCTACCATACAACACCTCATATGGAGCCATCTGAATGCTGGACTGGTAGCTGTTGTTGTAGGCGAACTCTGCTAAAGGCAAAAACTGGTCCCACGAGCCTCCAAAATCAATGACACAGGCTCGGAGCATATCCTCCAAAATCTGAATAGTCCGCTCGGACCGACCGTCCGTCTGAGGATGAAACGCTGTGCTCAACTCAACCCGTGTGCCCAACTCTCGCTGAACTGCACCCCAGAAGCGCGAGGTAAACTGCGTACCCCAGTCCGAAATGATAGATACCGGCACACCATGAAGGCGAACAATCTCCCGGATATAGATCTCAGCTAACCTCTCGGATGAATAGGAGACTGCCACAGGAATGAAATGCGCTGACTTGGTCAACCTATCAATAATAACCCATATCGAGTCGAACTTCTTCCGAGTCAACGGAAGTCCAGTAACGAAATCCATGGTAATCCTCTCCCACTTCCACTCGGGAAGCTCAATCCTCTGAAACAATCCACCAGGCCTCTGATGCTCACACTTAACCTGCTGACAGTTCAAACATCGAGCCACATACGCAACAATATCTTTCTTCATCCTACACCACCAATAATGCTGCCGCAAGTCCTGATACATCTTCGCGGCGCCCGGGTGAATAGAATACCGAGAACTATGGGCCTTCGCTAANTGTTGTGAGCTGACTTCTTTTTCAGGTCACTCCTTGAGAGTCACAGTGCCTAACATAGAGGGCTTTATATACTGGCCCGATACCATAGTCTTTTAATCAATTTTCATTTCCATTTTCCTTAATAATTTCAGAAAAACAATTTCACAGAAAAATTCATTTCTCGGGCTCTCGACCTAGAAATTCGACTCCGGGCATATGCCCGAGTCTCATATTTTTATACGGACCCTCCGAGACCGTCAAATCACGGGTCCGGGTCCGTTTACCAAAAATATTGACCAAAGTCAACTTTAATCATTTTAATGCCACATTTTGAAAATTTTCACAGAGTTTAACATATAAGCTTTCCGGCTACGCGTCCGGACTGCGCAGGCAAATCGAGGCAAGCAGATATGAGGTTTCAAGGCCTCGGAAGCACGAAAAAAGAGAGAAATCTGGTGATGACCCCTTTGGGTCGTCACACTTCTTGATTATTAATTGGTATTGAATTAAATCACATATCTTTAAACAACAAATCAAATTAAACTGTTACTCGTATTTTCGAGGTAACATATATATATTTTAAAATTTTCCCATAAATAATGATAGCATTTTCAAAAGTCTTGGGAAATAATTTGAAAAATGAGTAATTAATGATAAGGGTAAAACAGGAAAAAAAAAGAGATTGTCTTTATCTTGATTTAGTATAGTGGACAAGTAAAAATAAAAATGTATATTTAGTATAGTGAATAAGTAAAAATGAACGGAGGGAGTATATATAATGTATTATTACTTGTCTAACAGAGTTTACCACTCCCTAGCTAGTTTCCAGAAACTCTCCTCAATTATCTATATATAAATATAAAGTTGGGCATAGAAAAAGTGTGTGGCACCTCTCTATGGCCAGCAATTGCATTTTTCTTTTTTCTCCTTTTTTTGAATTTTTCCTCCATTAATCCTCTACTTCACTCTATTTAATTTGTTATTTTTCACCTTCTCCTTAAAGTCTTCCTTATAGTAACTGTTGAGAAATCATTGAAAGAGGTAACTAAGAGTTTGTAAAACGGATTCATTATATTTAAAAGGGCATTAAGTATACAAAATGACTTAACAGCTTCTTAGAGGTTGAAACTACACTATAAAACTCGATCTTCCAGTTATTCCTACGCATAAACAAGAACATGGGTTTCCAGATAGGGGAGAGAAAGGCCAGCGACAATGAAAATCCCGACAAGGAAGATAGGGAAATGGAAGCAGGGTTTGGATACTTCTGAGTTGGGAAAGAACAAAGTTGACGTGTTAGGTGTCTTCTCTCCTTTCTATCTTTTTCTTCTTTTATTTCTTTTGTTTTCTTCAAACAAATAAAAAAATGAAAATGTTCATGTAGAAAAAATTTCACCTGAATTTGGTGGATTTTCACGGCATCGTATTTTTGTTTGGCTAATTTTCATGTCTATTGTTATCTATTATTTCAACTATCATCACCCTATTGAATATAATTTCTTTTCTTACTTTTTCGCATGACAACGTTACCTTTTCAAGTGAAGAAGGAAAATGAAGAAGCATATAAAAATCGATTTTCTTTCTTCAATACACAATGTTTCACACAAAGTTATATATCAAAATACATGTATAAAAGGAAGTAACCTAATATATATGTACATTACACAAAATGAGCTCTGCATCTTATTTTCGTTTTCTTAAACTTTATCCTACAAATTTGAAGATAGTTTCAAAATATAATTCTTGGCATATAAATACAGTTGTTTTCACTTTGTTAGGGGTGCATTGACTTATCTGCAAAGTGTAAGTGTAAATTTTTTAGTCTTCATTTGTATGTTCGTCTCTTTTCTCATTATCATCCATTCAATATTGAAAAATACCTCATTCTTATATTTCTTTCCTCCAATTATTTTCTCATTATTATAATTGTGTATGTCCTTGAGGTTGTTGTACTTGGTGATATGAATGACCAATTGGCCCTTCAAATTTGTTATGGTAGTTATGTCGCTGTTCTTATGGTCATAACTTTACAAATTGTATCTCTCTTAGTTACCCAAAAAAAGAAAGAATTGTATCTCGTATATCTTTTACACTGTTTATTTGATATTGATCAGTTTAGGTTAAAGAAAAAAAGAAAGTATTCTTCCTCCCTTCGTTTATTAGGTAAATATATGAATGAGTATATATAAGGGAGGGGTAGAATTACATGTAAGGAAATTAACGAGAAGAAAACGATAAGAAAAAGAAGGGTACATTTTCAAAAAAAAATAACAAAAAGGGAAAAAGGGATTTCAAAAATGTAAAAAGTAATGAGAAAGATCAAGTGAAAAACTCTTTTTTGCGTTTCCTTTATAAAATTTCTAAGATCGTGAAAATAATTTTTAAAAATACATACTGAATCTACGGAAATAATTGTGAGAGAGTCAAAATCACGTGTAAATAACCGTTCCATTTTAGCTAAAATTCTGTAAAATTTGTTGCAAAGAAGTAGATTAAAAATATTAGATATAAATGATTTTCGTTAAAAAAAAGTGACTAAATCGATAGCATTATTTTTACTATTCACTTATTAAAAAACACCTTATATTGTTAATATAACCGCGCGAAGCGCGGAAAAATTTACTAGTATGATTATATATGCTGTCTCTTCATATGCATATAAACATCAACCAGTTACAATTCTTTCCATTGTGTTCCTGAGAGTTTTCTTCATTAGCAAATTAAATGTCTTAATTGGTTGAGGGAATAAATTGTTGTATGTTCATATAGTCTTGAGTTATCCTCATCTTATGAGCTAATTTGTGGAACTGAGTTAGACCCAATGTGCACTAATAGAAGAAGAGAGCATGTAATAGAAGAAAAAACTAAAAGTATCTTGTCATCTATTTACAATCCGACAAAGGCGAATTACAGTACTGAGTTCATCTTAATCTAGTACTTTCACAGGAACATAAATATAATTATGTGTTAAAATTCAGTAAAATTGCAATAAATAGTAGATATGAGCACTTTAAAAAAATATAATGTGTTTAATGTTAAGAACCTTAAAGGTTATTGAACTCATAAAATTTAAATCATAGATCCGTCTCAGTAGTCCAACTAGGAGTTCTATGTACAACTACATTTCATTATTTTTCACTCATCATTGACTACACTTATAATCTACATTTCCACCATTCGAGTCTTCTATATATTTATCTACACATAGAGCTCAAAATCTAGACTTTCCTAGTTAGCTTATTAAAGAGTACTTACCCAATTTGCTAATCCTACCAAAAGAATGAACAAAAATGTGTCATATAAGATAACTGTTAAGCCCACAATTAATTAGCACATTATAAGGACATGGAGAATAATACTAAATGTCTTAAAATTATGGAGGATATGTTTAACCAAATCTAATTCACTATTGTTTCTTTTCCAAGGTATGGGCAAAATCCGCGTACACATTGCTCTCCCTAGATTCTACACTAGGGCAGCCCGGTGCATTAAACTCCCGCTATGCGCAGGTTCCGGGAAAGGGCCGGACCACAAGGGTCTATTGTACGCAGCCTTACCCTGCATTTCTACAAGAAGTTGTTTCCACAACTCGAACCCGTGACCTCCTGATCGCATGGCGACAACTTTACCAATTACGCCAAGGCTCCCCTTCTCCTAGACCCTACACTATTGGGAATATATTGGGTATATTTGTTGTTGTATGTTCAACCAAATCAGAATTACCTTCATGCACATAAAAAAGTGAAAATCGGCATATAAAAAGTTGAAGTAATAACTACGATATGTACTGATGGAAAATATCGTATAACAAATCTGGAAAGATGATATTTAAGAACAAAAGAGCCCTTTAATTCAGATCATCAGAGAGTAACATGCATTAGGTCAGAAAATTTGCAAGTAAAGGAAAAACTGAACTCCAAGTTTCAGTTTCCTACAGTTACTAACACAAATAGACAGGTAAACAAAAACAGAAAAAATCTTGATGAATCTACTTTGTACACTCTTAAATGTTACTTATTGGTATATTATTGGCACATTAATTAACCAAAGCATTTAATTATCAAACCTAACTAATCAATAGCATCTTTTACTTGCAGGCCATATCTCTGTTCAACTTCTATAGGCTGATCCCGTGTGACCTATAGGTCACGAGTTTGAGCCGTGAAAGCAACCACTAATGCTTGCAAATAGGGTAGACTGTCTACGTCACACTCCTAGGGGTGCAGCCTTTCTCCAAACCATGCGTGACTGCTAGATACTTTCTTCATCAGACTGCCCTTTTTTGTAACTTCTATAGGCTGATGAGTGTAAATTATTTTTAAAGATAATTATGTTAATATCGATAATAAACGAAAATAGATACTTGAAAAATAAAATAAATAACCTCCTATAACATACTTAAATAGTACTGGTAATGTAAAAATTTCTTATTCTGAGCTATTTCAAAGAAACAATGGACATAACTTTTAAACAAAAAAGGTATTTAAATATGCTGTGGCCTGTGTGTGCATGTGGGGAGAGAGGAAATTGCTATCCAAAATTTCAAACATGAATATTCATGCGTTTGAGACAGACATACTGAAATTAAGGAGGAAAAAGATGTTTGTCATTGTAGATTGTCCTAAGAAAGAAGCAATCAGGCAACATATATATTTGGTATAGTCAATCCATGATTTCAACCTTGGGTTGGGGTGGG
>NW_017672868.1:142421-160581 GCF_001879085.1 Nicotiana attenuata
GGGGGGGGGGGTTGGGGATTTGGTCGTAGTAACTAAGGGGTTGTTTGGCTGGTATTGCAAGGAGAATTAATATCTACATAAAATCCAGTTTTGCAATTCAAAATAATATTTGATTGCTACTTTTATCAGTCATAAATCTATCTGTTTATGTAGAATAAGAATATAGGTATAAGTAATACACAAACTGAAAACAGTAAGATGAATAAAGTATCTCTCGTAACAGTAAGCAAATTAAACTCTTATTTTTTTTTAAAAGTAAGTAAGTACTCCTGCATATTCTAGATTATATAGTACATATATACTACAACAACAATTATGTCTTAATTCCAAAAAGGTTAAATAAACAATAGTATTAGATTATGCAATGCATACTAACTTATAATAACATATCAAATTAAATATCTAACAAAAAATAATGATCTCTACATTAAAAAATTTATCGTAATTAATCTCTCTTGTGTCTCAACCAAACAACTTATAAATAAACTAAAGAAACAGGCTCCAACATGATCAGCCAAAAAATCGGCTTTTCATAGTATTATTTCAAAGAGAATTAAAGCCATTAACTCAACTTCGTAGAGAAATTAGAACAAAAAAAGAGGCCTCATACCCTCATTTTTCGCCTTTCTTTTTACTATATTTGTTCTAAACAAGTAGTACTATTAATACTAATTCTTCACTGGATTGCATTACAGAAAGAAAAAAAAGTCAAATGTCAATTTCGTAATTTGTCGAAGAATCTCAAGATCTTGCAGGAGGTGGAAAGAATTGCGTACCAGCTGCCATGAAACTGTTAATTAGAGGAGCAGAGTATAGAGAATGTTCTAGAAAATGTGACCCTTCAGCCGCCGCAGCAGCACCACCGCCACTTGCGGCCGCGTTGGACGTGGCCGCTGATGTGGCGGTGCCGATAAGATTATGCTGATGTGGCACTACTGGTTCAGTACCACCAGTTGAGCTGTCACCAGTAGTAGCATTCATATTATTGTACTGACTCTCAAGACCTTGATCATATAAAATTCCCTTGAAAATATGTCCACCAATATTAACTGCAGTCTGATATGCTATTTGATCTTCAGTTTCTTCAATCGAGCTCATTCTAACACGGTGAAACACAGCCGTTGAATTTACTTTTGATGGATAATTTCCAACTTCTAACCCTAAAAATATCAAAAGACTTACATCAGATAAGCAAACAAGATTCAACAACTAAGCATTAGCTAGCAATATTATAACATGTAAATTTAAAGAGTTAGAGATACAATTATCCTAGGTCTAGGGAAACAAAGTCATGTGTATTCACATATATATTGTTAACTAGAGGTGAAGCCATGATTCGAATTTTATGGGTTCTAAATTCTAGAATTCCAACATCAGGTTTAGTAATTAGGTTCTTAACTTAATTTTTGCACATATTTAGTGAATTTTCTTAACAAAAATACAAGATTTTGCATTGAGACTACTGGACCCTGCCGAACCCCTACGTCTGCTTCTAACTCCACCCCATGTTGGTATATATAGTCAAACCTCTTTATAACAACCTCGTTTGTTTCGAAATTTTTTGGTTGCTATAATGAAGTGCTGGTATAGAGGACATCATATATTATAACATTTACATAAAAATTGGCTCCAAGAAAAACTTGACTTTTATAGTGAATAGTTGTTATATAGGGGTGTTGTTATAGAGAGGTCTGACTCTACAGTAAAAGCTTCTCTAACTTTAACCAGAGGTTTGGGATTCAAGCCATGAAAATAATATTCTCTTAGGTGAGGACGCTAAAACCCTATAATGGACTTCTTACCATGTGAATCGGAATTAATCAGGTTAGTAAATTTCGAACACACAAAAAAAATAAAAAAAAGAACAACGCATATAGAGAGAGAATAGGGCCTTCTTTGACAATCTTTTGTCAGGAATACCAAGAAACAGTGATGAGAAAGAGAAAGACAACGAAAAAAGAAAAGCTGATAGATTTTACTGTTACTATAAAGGGGAGGTTCATCTCTTTCAGTTTTCATCATAAGCAATGGTTACGGATCTTCTGTTTCTTCAGAGTCTGGAGAATATATGTTTTTCTGTATATATAGTGAGGCAGTGGTAGAATCACAATAGCCTCCCATTCGTCGAAAAGTTATACTGCAGAATTATTATAAAAATAAATTTTTATATAAAATTTTTGAATCCCATTAATGAAAATATCTCAAATTTAGGTGTGACATTTTTTGGATTATTTCTTGTAACCCCTTATCAGAATTCATGGCTCCGACATTGTAACCAGGGGTGAAGCCACCTTTTGCCTTCGCCGAAATATTACGAAAAATAAAATATTGATTTTAGATATATAAAACATATATTGAACCCCTTTGTCAGGGATTTTTTTTTACTTCTTGTAAATTTAAATACCTTTAAAAAAATTTCTGGTTTTGCCACTGACTGCAACGAGTGATAAATGGAAAAAAGAAAATTTAGAATTCAGAAAGAGAAAAACTTTACCAGCAGTATTCGAAGGTAAACGAGTGCAAACAAGAGAAGAACCACTTGGATCATCTTTTAGCCTTTTGGGGTTATTATCTCTATGTTCTTGTTGTTGTTGTTTTTCTCTTCTCTTAGCTGCTGGAACCCAAGTACTTCTCACATGTGTTTGACACTGAAAACCTCTGCTCTTACAACAAGTCCTACATCTCATATGTTGACAATCTTTCTTAGCTTGGTTCCCACAATCTTGACAACTAATTCCACCCCCACTACTACTCATCATTACGAAAGCCGCAGATCTTGACGCCCCATGATCTGTTGCTGTAGGACCAACACCTAATCCAATAGCTGAAGTGGGATAAAGATCTTGTAATGGATTAATAATTGGGTTCCGAATTTGGTAATTTTGCTGCTCGTCTTGTTGTTGTTGCCATAGTTCGAACCCTTTGTATGCGGGTAATTCTTGATCATGATTTCTGTACAAGAACCAATTGTTCTCTGGGTTGTGATGATTAGAGGTTTCTTGATGATGTTGTTCTTGACTTGTTTCTCTTCCTCCTCCTCCTAGTGAAAAGAACCCAGCCATTTTTCTACCTTTATGCTTTTTTCTATATTCAATTGTGAGTACTCAATATCCATAGCATGACCCCAAGAATGATATGCTCACCTGTACTGTCAACAAACAACTCTCAGTCTGTCAATCCTTACTATGTTTAGTTCTCATAAATTTCGCGTTGAGTCAAATTACGCCGCAAGCTTCACTCCACCCTTCCGTCAATTCTCTTAAGTTTCAGCCTAGTAACAATACTCACTCAGACCCTAAAAACTTTGATTTTTCCTAAGGTGCCGACGACCTTAACTTTTTTGGTGTCTTGATTTGTGGGTTTAAGGAAAAAAAAATTTAAAAAAAGAGTGATGTTTTTCTCACTCTCCCTTAATTTTCCTTTCTTAAGAGAGATGAGGAAGAAGAAATATAAATTAGTAGCTAGAAATTGTGGAAGATTATTGCATCTTTTTATTTCTAGAAATTGTAAAAAAGACTTTTTGGTGATAGCGATGAATCAAAGGGGAAGCTAAATAAGACAAGCTTTTGTTTTGCTTCTATGTGGTGGCTCGTGATGAGAGCATTAAAGAGGTAGAATTACTGTACTGCAACAACGCCGCCATGGCCTAATTAAAAACAGCAGACTTTCTTTCTCTCTCTGTCTTTCTTTCTGCACTTTTCTGTTGTTAACTTTCCGTTTGCTGCAACCACACCAATTTAAGTCTCTTGTTGCTTGTTGTGTGTGTCTAAATTCTAACCGGAAGTGTTTTAACGCGTATTCAATATTTATATTTAATTAATATAGTTTAATACTTTATTCATTTCATATGTGTCGTAGATAGTGCTGGCAAAATGGATATATAGAAAACAGTTATTTATCTATATATTCCATTAAAATATGTGTCGGATAATAAACTTTTTAAAAACGAGTCAAATATAAATAAGAACCAATATCATCCACTTAAAAAATGGATGATCAATGGATAATGGATTTAATATATATTTATAAAAATTCAAATTGGGGGTTGCTCAAGTTTGGAAGACTATGAATTCTCCAAAAAATATATATTCAAGAAGCCATGGATAATATGGATATCCATATTATTTGCTGGTTAATCCATTCTCTATCTGTATTAAATATGAGTCGGGTTGGATAATTTATCCATTTTTGCATTACTCATTTTTTGCCCGCCCATATCCGACCCCGACCTATCTGTTTACCGCCCCTAATCATAAACTTAGACACTGAATTTTTACATACATGAAAAAGATCTTAAGTTGAGTATAATATATCAAAACTAAATTTGTTCTCAAAGATATCATGTCATTTCTCTAACGGAATATCATTTCGGATAAAGTTAGAATACCAAGAAATAAAAAAAAGTGATATTTTGTTTAAAGTAGATTAAAAAGAATATAAGACACATATGTTGAAACATATGGAGTATTAATTAACTAGAGTCAGAGACGGATCCAAAATTTGACGACTACGGATGCCACGGTCTCTAATGCATGCGAACCTACCAATAGTAAAGGAGATTGAATTAGTGTGTACATTTAGTCGGTTTGATCCATTTTAAATTAATTCAGTTCGACTTACACAATTATTGATTCATAAATAAATACGTGCTCATCAAATCGAATAAGTTTTGTCCAATTTAATCTAAATCTCTTTATTCAATGTGATTAAAAAGTATAAAATAAAAATAAAAATTTAAAATTAGCAATTACACCCCTTCAATCTACATATAGTTAGATTAATATTATCTCTATTAATTTTATCATCATTCTTAAAAATGTTGGATATCGAGAAAAAAATAACAGGTGCTCAAAGTTCATAACATTTCAAGTACTCATGAGAGGTGAAAAGGTTCAAATAGATGGTTAATTCAAACAATTGGGTAAGGCTTGTAATGTGGTTGCCAAAGAAACAGGATTACAGGCTCAAAGGGGTTAACTACGATACATAACAATTAGGCGGGTAAAATATACATATCTGGCTCAACAAAGAAATGCCTATATCACTTCCATGACTAAACAAAACAACTATTTCGCTTTGCACACACACGGGGCAAGTTCTAGACATCAAATGCAATGCATAGAATAACACAAAACCTTACACACACATGGCATATAACTCACTCGGGATTGGATTTATCAAGACACTCTAGTCAAAGCAGTTAAGCAAATTTAAAATCATACAATTTAAGGTACTTATACAAGAGTCAAAAACTGAGTCTAAGCGTCACAGCTGAAGTACTCACTATTCTCAAGGCACAATAAAGTCAAGAGATATTGCTTTAATTCAAAACATAATACAATGTCTCTTATTCCTAAAAAAAATAAAACTAACAACACCCGGTTCAAATAAATCCCTTGAAAGAGAACCGCGGCATAAAGAAAAATCAAGAGGGAATTATTATACTACCTAAAAAAATCTTTTTATCCTTGTTCTTTAGACATAAGTCCCTCAAGAAAATTGTCTAGGATATCCATCGTCGGAAAAAGTCTAATTTTTTTTAATTTTAATTTTTCTAAAAAATACATTATTCAATTAAACTAACACTGGTAAAATAGCATAGAAAGTCACCCAGACAATCTCCTCACCCCACACTTAAAATCGTGCATTGTTCCCAATGCACACCATAACTAATAAGAGGGTAAAAGAAACTCCCTGGTAGGCCAAAGGCCAAAGCACTAGCAGCTCATGGGGTACTCAGACTTCTACCAGGCTTGGTCTTTCGTGCGGGTACCTCAGACTTAGTTCCAACCATCTGGTTTGCTGTTGCATCCTTCCTATAGCTTTGCTTTTCATGCTCCTAGAAAATAAGAAAATCGACACTACAAAAATAATACAATTAAAAAAAATACTAAAAAAATAAAAAAAAGCAGTAAAGTTGGGTTGCTTCCCAACAAGCGCTTGATTTAACATCGCGGCACGCCGCGAATCACTTTCTGCCTCCACTTTGAACTTATGAATTGGACCACCAATTTGGCATCAAGTTTTCGGCTATGCTCCAGGGGTGGAGGAACAAATCTAACTGGCCCAAGCAACCAATGTAGCATTTTGCACTTCTTGGCCTTTACATGAGGTGTGTAATCTTGATTTTCTGGCAAGAAAAATTCCAGAATGTAGGCACCTTGTTCCTCATCCCTTGACTCCTCAAGTGGCTCAGACGACTCTATTTCCATATCATCATCCAAACATAATGTCGAAAAATGCTTGGAGTGTGGACCAATGCGCTCAACTACATGAACATTGGGATTGTCAACATCCTCAATATCAATGACAATAGAGTCAACTAAATATGTATCTTCAATATCCTTGGTTGACACTAGTATCTCTTCTACAACATCGGCATCCTCATATTCTAGTTTAATTGGTTGTTGGTGTTCTACTATGGACCCCTCCATTGGTACCTCAATTTCTGCATCTAATGCACATTGCTCCTGGCTATTATCCATAATATTGGCATATTGAGCATTTAAAGCTTGAACTAGTTGACTCACTTGAGCCTCCAAGTTGCGAATAGTTGCATCTTGCCTTTGTACCCGCAGTTGTATCTCATCATATTGTTCCACAAGGCACTTTAGCATATCCTTGATCTCTTACAGGTCATCATCCCTTGGTTCTTTGTTCCTATTAACCTCACAAGAAAAAGAAGAACCATTAAAGTAAGGGGTTGGGGGAAGATAAGAAATATAAGCACAACTATGAAAGTGACCATCTTGAACACCACACATATCACACACATTCCACACGTAAGATTGAGTTGGTGCACATAACTCGCTCTCGGGAATATTTTGATAATTTTTCCCCGGGTGGTTTCCTCCATAATATGCATAAGGAGGATGAAAAGTAGAATTACCAACATCAAAACTCTCATAATTCTAAGATGCCATGTCTCTCAAGTCAAAAATAAAAATTTAAAAAAAATAATCAAATACAAGAAAACAAAAATAAAAGTTCAAACTTGCAACCTAGAAATATGTACACCTACAGCTACATCTTTTGTTCCCCGACAAAGGCGCCAAAATTTGATCACGCCCAACTATGCCTTATAAAAAGGACTAAGCGGTCGTTGAAAATATAATCCGGTCTACAAGTCCGGAGTCGAATCCCACATAGAACTAAGGCTTAGCTACAGTTGTTCAATATTGCTAAGAAGACAAGCTCGAACAATTCCAATGTTATAAATATTAAGATTCTTGTATCTAATTAACTAAAAAATTAAATTAGTAGATTAACACTAAAGATACTACGGGTTGGAGACTAAGGAGGTCTAGAGTTATGATTTCCCCTATTGTCGGAATCCTTCCCGCTACATTTTCTATAAATTTGCCTAAGTCTTCTCTACCGGTCATGAGCACTTTGGCTGTCGTAACTCTCACCTGAGTAATTACAACAATTTAGTTGACATATTCTCCCAAATTACGCTAGCTGGCATTTGGTACGGCTCACTCGGATCGCACCCAAGGTTTCGTTATCCCTAATCATACCTTAAACCCTCCGTATTGATCCCTCATATACGTTAGGAGTGATGTTGTTCAAAAACTACCTAAATATGCACTCTCTCCCGAGTAATACACACTAAATAGGCACAGTTGATTGAGAGCTCTTCAACCAACCACAATAATAACGTAGTTGAACAAATAGAGAAAATACTACAGCAAATCTATATTAATGTAACAGGAAAATCATCCTCCAATAGGTTCCATCAATAACCCTAGATAACAAATTAGCTATTCATAATAGTATGCATAACTACAATACTAGAATTCATAACCAATAATAGAAATAGGAAGAAGGAAGTGAAAAACTCATAGAAGAATTCTCCGCCTTGCTCCAAGTGTGTTCTTGCCTCCTTAGGTTGAATCTCCGTCTAATGTCGGTCTCCCTAGGTCTAAATTATATCAAAAGTATGTCCCCCCTTTGGTCAAAATAGCGTTTTACATGTATTTATACCAAATAGGGTCGAGCCCAGGTGAAACACCTTTTCCTGCGCGAAATAGGACTCTGGCTCTGTAAAATTTGCACAGGCGCACCGCATGGGGCGACGCGCTATGCGGTGTGCTTGTGGGGAAGTTCAGAGAGCTGTGACAGGCTGCAAGGAATTTCCACAGGCGCGGCGCGCCGCTTGACGCACCGCGGTAGTGGGAGTTCGCAAAAATGCAAAGCATGAAAGTTATAGACCTTTCAAATAGCTTTCTAACAATATATTGTGGAGCCCAAACGGAGTTCTGAGCGAAATGTTATGTGCATTTGACTAGACAATGCGTCGTATGCCCGCTCGATTCTCCGTTTCGTTCTTAACTATCATCCGTTGATCCCCGAACACGATCCCGACTTGATTCCTTGGGCTTTTACTCAGACTCCAAAGCTCCAAATCACTTGAATTCATTCCATAGTATCTACATAGCTCGGAATCACTCCTACAAGGCATAAAATACACAATTAGTGCAAAACACTAGCGATTAAAGCTCAAACTCAATTAAAGTGCAGTAAATTAGAGTATAATAACCGACTAAAATACGTAATTATAGCCTATCATCACCATGCATGGGTATATGCGTTCATAACATCATCAAGCCTCTGACGACATCCCATCATATAATCTCAGCCACTATGGGTAAATCATCAACGTATACTAGCTGATCAGGTGGTGGTACGTATATAACGCCGTAACCTTTTTCCATATCCTATATACATATACATACATATATACACCTATATAACGCCATCTGTTCATGGATCAGTGTACATGTACAAATGAATGCAATGCATGAGAAGTACGTAAATAAATCTTTCGGAGTGTCATAAGATCATTATGCCTTTGATTAATATCATGCAATAAACTTTATCAACTTACGCAATTTCTGAGACGCATGAACATATGATAGAATAATAGGATACATGGGGAATCAAGAACATAGGCATCTCTAGTATTTCTATGAATATAGTCATTTATGAAAGTTGTGCATTTGCTCGTTTTGTTGTACCGTATGAATCATGCCAAAAGGAAAGAAGGGATAGCCTTAACATACCTGAGCTGGTTATCTTGACAATCCCTCTAACACAAGTCAATTGCGACAAATCACATAACGGCAGATCGAAGTAGGGAAGAATCCGTATGATATTTTTGAGAAAAATTGTACCGTACTCTCTTATAATCATAAAATTCCGTTGCAATTACACAGTATAATTTCGTATGAATTCCTCAGCTAAACCAAGAACCCCCGTTGCTATTACAATATGGAGTCTTGTTTGAATTATCAAATCCCCTCGAAATGATTTTTGATATCAATTGAAGATAAGTGTAAGACTAATATAATTTTCTCTCCTACGTGTTTGCAAGGAAGGGCTAGGAGTGTTGTCTATGTGTCCTTCTAATTAATTGCCTAAAGTCAAGAGTCACTATTAGACCTTTCTCCACTTGCTGCCACGTTTAATTACATGGTTAATCTCCCATTAAACCAATAATTAACTAATTACCCACATAATTAGAAATTATCTCAAGTTACTCAAAATACTGCTCACTTTTAACACACTTTATACATCTTATAATCACGGTCATGTGGTACCTTGTATGGCACTAGTCCATAAATACGGGATATTATAGTTTGGACTGTATTTTATCCCCAAATTGCCAAACTTCGACGAAACTCATTTTCTTCGATTTGCTTACCCTCTCACCTTCACGAATTTACTTATCACTTTTAAAATAGTGTAATACTTATAATCCTAAAGTAATCTTATTCCCGAACTTACGTCGATTAACTTACGATGAAACTATAACGTACAAAAATGCGGGATGTAACATCTCATTTCTGAGCTTTCATTATTTACTTTTGGCGTAATTTCACGTACGAAAACATGGGGTGTAACATCATTCCCCCCTTTAGTACATTCGTTCTCGAATGTTGTTTGATGCACTTATCATTTTCCTAACTTATGTCTTCGAATACTTTAGTGCTTTCCTTGCCATCTAGGCAACTATTCTGTGAATAAATCTAAAGGCCAGGGCATTCCCCCCCCCTTTAGGCATCTTTCTCACGCCACGACTTATGGTCGGAATCCTTCCAATGTTGTAACTGTTTCTACCTTCCATCATATAGCCTGTACGACTCTGACCTTGTAAGTGTTCGTATGCGTCTCTTCTCTCCTTTCTCCTCGAGCTTTTAGCCAATCTCTGGGACTCACTTTGTATACATATACAGATCTTGATAAGATGTCCCTCTGGGAATCTATGGGTATACAGAAGTTCTTCGCTCGGTACTTTGTTGAATTAACGACTATTGTTATATCTTATTTCATAGACCCGGTTCCCATCCGTATGACTATACTGCATCTAGGTAGGTCATACTATATCATAACTCTTACTTCGATTTTATTATTATCGAGGTCTGCTACCCAACTCCAGGTTACTCTCTCGCTTTTTATCATAGATGTATAAATCCAAGTCCTTCAATGCTTCCTTATTTCTGTTCATCTAAAGGATGGAATCCTTATCTCCTCTTATACGTTGGAACTTTATCCATCTATTGTCGATTCACCTTAACGTTGATCCATAATCTACCACTGATAAGTTGAAACCTCTTACGTAATGCATTGTCACTAGGGTTTACGTCTCATTGAGGAATATCTGAAGTGACGTTCCTGATCCACCTAGGGGCGAAACTATACTTCCATAACTGTATTTTATAGCATCCCAATGTGATTCACCTTACATCGGGTTTTATTTAATCCTATACAATTCATGAAATCCTCTTTTTTTCCCTTTCAAATCATTACTTAATTGAAGGCCCAAGCGTCATCCTTTATCTATCACACTTACACCCTAATTATACTACCAGGGCAACATTCCATCTCTTCTAAATGCTGTTAGTCTTAGACTCCTTTGAGTTCATTCAGGCTATACTAAACATTCTATAACTTAAAGAAACCATTAGCTTTCTTATTTTCATGGGCTTAATACTGAGGAGTTATCCATTCTTGTCACCTTCTCACTTGCCTTCCCTTATCCTTACTCTTGTCTTCCTAAAACCTTGTCACTCTACCATACTTTAGCTTGCGACCTACACATATCCATTTATACTACTCGTAACCTTCCTTCCACTTGCTTGCACCATAGATTTTCTTGTGTTATTCTAGAACATCAAGCGAGGCATCACATCGTCTCTAACTCTTCTTTACACTTTTGACTAAGTCTCTTGATACCTAGAAACCATAGGCTGGAAGATATGCCACTGACGACGCCGTTATCATTCCTGCATACTGAATCCTCGTGCTTCTAGCCTTCTATCCGCAGTATAGACTATTCACAACCTTCTACATTTGAGTATCTCATATGTTGTTCACCTTTACCTTACTTACCTTAAAATCTCGCATCACATCTTTTATCTCTTTTAAGACCTTGCTTCACATAGGTATAATTTACATCCACAACTTGAAGCTTTTATTATAATACATGCACCTCTGGTGCATACACAATCCGGTGGGATCTTCATACTGACTTCTTATGAGGCTAGTACTTTCTAACTGGCTTTATCGAAGAGCTGTTATAGAATATGGTTGTTGTACTATCTCTCTTGTACCTCTGATATTAAGAGTAATTCTACAATGTTCTCAATCACGATTTCTATAATTTTCTGGGTCCAATAATCGGACTCCTGATTTACTTAGTTGATGTAACTCTTTAGTTTCCTCTTCCCTCCGATCAACCTTTATGTAGGCTTAAGCTTTCTTCCGATCTGCGGCTCTTGGTATTAGTTATTACTTTAGCCTTTCATGGGCATTATGGAATATCCATGATACAATCTTCTAACAACTTAATCCTTTGTCTATGCCCTGAGCTCAATTCTTTCTTTTAACTTATACCAGAGTCTTCTATGTCTGTATGATTGTCAACATATATGATGCATGGATAATACCCCGAACTCTTAAGTACGTTCATAACGTACTCTGGGTCATTAATAATTCCTTTCATTCCTTCTCAGTTTTTTTTAAATGCAAGCAATTACTTTCCTGGTCTTTCCGCCCCTTGTTGCGTGCATACTTAGATTACCTTAGTGCCCACACATATTGGAACTCCATACAACTCATATGATCTTGAATATCGCTTCTGATTTTACTTCATGTTCATTAGCCATGGTAGGTGCCATTTTTTTTGAAGTGCATACAGTGTTGTTGTGAGGTTGTTGCTATAAGACCATTTCCTCCTTAGGTTACTGAGCTTAAGTTGAAGCCTTCTTCCTTACTTCCTCAGCTAGTCTTTCATTGTAGTATTTAGGGAGGATCCTTTGACTCTTGTAAAGCAGTGAGCTTATTACATTGTCTATTCGACGGACCTTTTGATGTCCTTCCTTGCCTATAATTATCCGTAGTTACTTACTTCCACGCCCTTGTGCTTGTAGGGTTGCTTCTAAACTTGATATTTTGACTGAATTCCCAGTGGCATTCTCTTTTATCTTCGTAACACTCATATGGTACCTTTAACTACCCCAATTCCAATCTGAATATGTCTCAAGTATTATAATAAAATTACTGCAAGGCTGAATTCACTATATTAGGGTTTACTATGTTTATCTTGCACGATCTGTTGATTTGTCTGTATCCTTTTGTCTAGACATAACTAGGCTCTTCCTGAATCAACTGCTAACTACTCGTTGGCTCATTCTCATATCAATATTCTGCGTAATCTTTCTTGGGTCATTTCCTTTGTCTTAACTTACGTCCCGTATTGGCTTCTTATCTGCCAATAACATCTCGCCTTACTTCCTCTCTTTGACGTCGTGTTTGCATAATGTTCTGGAATCGTAGCATATCTGTAGGCTTTGAATAAGTTCAATCTCATCCCTTTTTCATTTTTTATCGTATTCTTCCTTTACCATTCCACAATTAATAGAACCATTTAATTCTGACTTAATGCCACCTCACTCCTTATTCCCCCCTTTAGGGGAGTACTAAGAGTTGGAGCTACGACGACCTACCTATAGATGTTTTACCTTTTCATCTTTAGCGTCCTTTCACATCATCGATTACCCTTAGTCGCCTTGCGGTAATCCTTCTGTACCAAGGATAACAAAATTCCTTTCTCGCGACAGTGACACTTAGTGTAACTGACACATACAGTCCCTTAAGCTTAACTTTTCTTGTTGATACCAAATTTTTCCCTCATGCTTTCAAAATATTGTACATGCATTTACAAACATGCACAAGTGTTTTTATAATTTTTTCTATAATTTTTAAAGGCCTTAAATCAATTTATTTCTGTATTTTAATTATATAAATATTCAATAATTACCCCTCCATATTACTTTACAATGATTTAGTCATCTAAATTCATCATTTATACTCATATGAGTGTTCAAATATTTTAATTATATTTCTTTACAATTATATTTACATTTTTAAGACTATAATTACATATTTTGCAATAATAGCCCATCCATATGCATAATTACATTACCTATACAGAAAATAACCTTTTATATTCTTATAATACTAAGTAATTATTTTAAATCACCTTCATGCATAAAATTATTTCTTATCATTTAATTAGCTATTTTTAAAAAATTATTTTATTAATAAATTGGGTATTTAACAAATAGCCCCTAATTTATACCCAAAATCGGACCTCCCCCAATCCAACCTAATTAAACCCAAGGCCCAAATCACCCCAGCCCAAACCTAAAGACCTCTACCCGGCCCCAAACACGTCTAATCTTGGCCGTTGATCTTTGAGATAAACGACCCCTATTCACCCTTTCCTTTTTTAACGCAAACGACCCCTTGTGAACACCTAATTTTTGACCACACCACAAATCCTATACTATTTAGTGTAAATATTTCTTTTAGGTCTAATCTTTTATATATATATATATATATATATATATATATGTGTGTGTGTGTGTGTGTGTGTGTNATCGCTGACCGGAAAATAGCTGAAGCCTACATTAAGGCTGACCAGAAGGAAGAGGAAACTAAAGAATTACATCAACAAAGTAAATTAGGAGTCTGATTATTGGATCCAGAAAATTATAGAAATCGTGATTGAGGACATTGCAGAATCACTCTTAATATCAGAAGTATAAGAGAGATAGTAGAGTAACCATATTCTATAACGGCTCTATGATAAAGCTAGTTAGAAAAGTACCAGCTTTATAAGAAGTTAGTATGAAGCTTCCACCGGATTGTGTATGGGCCAGAGGTGCAAGTATTATAATAGAGCTCCAAGTTGTGGATGTGAGATATACCTATGTGGAAGGGAGGTCATGAAAGAGATAGAAGATGTGATTCGAGATTTGAAGGTAAGTAAAGTAAAGATGAACAACTTACAAGATACTAAAATACAAAATGGAAGTAAAGGTGAACAACGTTGTGAACACCTAATTTTTGACCACACCACAAATCCTATACTATTTAGTGTAAATATTTCTTTTAGGTCTAATCTTTTATATATATATATATATATATATATATATATATATATGTGTGTGTGTGTGTGTGTGTGTATGTATGTCTTTCTATTTGTAACGAGAAAATAAAAATTTACAAAAATATATGATTTCTTTTAATTAGAATTATAATAAATAAGTTAGCTTTAGTATTTTTTTTTTTTTTAGTATAATTTAAACTACAATGTAAATATTTAATCTTCTTATGTATTTAAGTATAAAGTAGCTAACTAATATTTTTAACTATGTNATATATATATATATATATATATGTGTGTGTGTGTGTGTGTGTGTGTGTGTGTGTGTGTGTAAACAAGAAAAATTAAAAATTTCAAAAAATTATGATTTTCTTTTAATAGAATTATAATAAATAAGTTAGCTTTTAGTTAGTATTTTTTTTTAGTATAATTTAAACTACAATGTAAATATTTAATCTTCTTATGTATTTAAGTATAAAGTAGCTAACTAATATTTTTAACTATGTATTTTACTTTCTAATTTCTTCATTAATAAAGAATAAGTAAAAGTTATTAAACAAAAAAAAAAAAAAGAAAAAAAAACTAACGAAAAGAAACAAAAGAGTAACAAACTAAACAATACAAAATATCTTTTCTAATCTTAGTAACCTACCTATACACCCATTATCCCCATTTTTTTTTTAACTCCCCACCTCTCACGTCTTTACCCAACTCCCCACTTCCCCACGTTCTGGCACAACACACACACACACAACACATATAAAACAAGATCACGGGTAGGGGGAGGGGAGGAAATGGAGAAAAATAAATTGAAGTGACGGAGAGTAAGAAAAACAAAAGGAAAGAAGAACGAGATTTTAGAAAAGAGAGGCAATTTCATAAAACAAGACTAGCAACGAAAACAAAAGAACGTCGTTCTTGGAGTACGAAATTACGGAAGATAAAATTTTTGCTGAATTCTTGTGTTCGAGGCCGAAATTCGGGATTGTTCGAGGTTCTGAGTTCGCGGATCTGAAAGTTAACTTTTTTAACTTTGGAAATCTGAAGATTGTAGCTATTTATCTATTGTGAAATCTTCGCAAAAGGTAATATTAAATATCTTTGTTAGTTCAATGATAATGTCATGATTTAAGCATGAATGTGTGTTAATATTTGTATTAATTTTCGTAAAAGTTTGCTGAATATAAATGTGTGTGCTTGTTTGGTATCTGATTTACCGTCATTTAGTATATATGGTGTTCCTAAAATATATCTCTAGTTTTGGTTGATTCAAATCATCTTCAAAGTTCAGTCCATAATTCTGTAATGAATAAATTTAGGTTCGAACACTTGATTCAATTGATCCTTGAAGTCATCTTTCTATTAATTTTGCCCAGTCACTCTTGTAAATAGGCCATAAATTCCGATAATTTGTTATATAAGATTATGATAGGTTTTTCTCTTTTAAAAACAAAATTGTTCTTCTTGGAATACATGTTTATAAATGTTTGATTACTTAGCCATGAAAGCTGAAAATTATGGAGCGTTAATTTAGTAGGAATACTTTTACTTTAAAAAAAAAAAAAAACAAATCTCGTAAATTAGATCACATCCTCCACGTCTCAACTTCACTGTAAGTTAGATTACAGTGAAGTTATTTATTGTATACAACTTCATATTTTATTAGTTATATTTTTTTTTAGTATGATGTTAGTTACTTAAAGTAGTCTAAGGATATATATTCTTTCTTTGTTTCACTATTGAGGTATATGTTAGAATTTTCATGAGTTATTATCTTCATTTATAAATTTTATTTGATTTTCTGTTAGCATCAATATGTTTCTTTGTAAATAAATCTGATGTTTGAGGCTAGGCTCCTAATTACATTTCTTTCATATTCCCATTGAATGCGGGGTCACGAGAGAATATAATTAATTGGGGCTAGATATATTTCAAGGCCTATTACTAGAAAGTAATTGTGAGGGAGCAAAATAAGTCATGAAGTAACTCACGACTCGTTCTAATAAGTAAATAATAAAAATATAAAAAAATATACAAATTTATATCTTGGATCAATAAAGATAAATAAAGAGGATACTCTGAATAAGCTAGTAAGCTTTAGGCGCGTGTTAACCAATCAGCTATCGTGATTATATACACGTTCCCGTGACATAGTTATGATTTCCCAAATTAAAGGCAAACTATGCGTTCGCGCAACTCTGACAAAACAATCTTAATAATAATAAAATGTTATTAATTGTGTACACGTACGCGTGACATGATTCCTGACATACCAAACAAAACGAATACACGTACGCGTGATTCATTTCAAGATAATTCTATAATTACAAATAATCAAGCAACTAAAAGCGGTTTAAGCAAGTGCATAAATATCTCTAGAACATAAAATATCCAGAATTAGTTAAGCCAGGTATAATTAGTAAAGCGACCGTGCTAGAACCACGGAACTCGGGAGTGCCTCACACCTTCTTTCGGGTTAACAGAATTCCTTACCCGATCTTCTGTGTTTCGCAGACTTAATCAGAGTCAATTTCCTTGAATTGGGATTTTTAAATAAATGGTGACTTGGGACACCGTAAATATTTATTCCAAGTGGCGACTCTTTAAATCAAAAAAATAAAATAATTCCTTTTCAAATAATATCACTTAAATTGGAAAAACTCCTTTCTTTCCTATCCCCTCGGGAAAAAAGGAGGTGTGACACCCCCTAACCCTAATCATTTCTCACACCCAGCCGCCCTTGAATCCCTGATCTTCTTCGGTTCTCTCTGAGACCAACCCTAACCCTAGCGCCGCCACCTAAATTCTCCCCAGACCTTTCGATTCTTACCCGTTCCATGGGATTCCCTGGTGATTTGAGGCCTCTACTGGCCTCTTACTTCTTCTGGTTGTTCGATTTTTTTATTTCATGAAGGGATATCTAAAAGATCCAACCCAAATTTTGTTTGAAACCGTTTAAGAGTCTGTCTACGGTCATCTCCGTTTGTGTGAGTGCTATTATCTTGTGTTTATGGTTCGGATCTTTGGTTCAACACCAGATTTTCTTTACCCTACCCCTTTTTTCTCAAAACCCTAACCTTTTTGAACGCGAATCTATCCAGATCTTTGTAGATCTTGAGTGATTCTGAGTTTATCAGTAGTTTTCTTTTTAAAATCCCTTGTTTTCTTTATTGTTAATTGTCACACCTCCTTTTTATTTACTACACCCCGCAAAGGGTGTATAGGAGTTTTTCCACTTAAAGGACAATCGGAACGGGATTTATTATTAAAATTCAAAGTCGCCACTTGGGAGATTAATGGTGTCCCAAGTCACCGGTTGAATCCCGAACCGAGGAAATTATGACTCTGTTAACAGTCAGCGAACCAGAAATCCGAGTAAGGAATTCTGTTAACCCGGGAGAAGGTGTTAGGCATTCCCGGGTTCCGTGGTTCTAGCACGGTCGCTCAACTGTCATATTTGGCTTATTTGTTTGATTTTAGTACATGTTTTAATCTATGTGCCTTTTAACTTTGAAACGCTTTTATTATTATTATTTTTAGAGAATTGCAACGTCGTGAAAATGTGTCTCGAACCACGTTGCACCAGTGCACCCGTGATTTTTGATACATTTCAACTTCGTTGAGATTTGGATTTTGGGTCACATAAATGTGCACCCGAGTTTAAGAAGGTAAATTATTAATAGCGCACCTAAAGTGACTAGCGCG
>NW_017672868.1:163453-163974 GCF_001879085.1 Nicotiana attenuata
TTCTTGTGTTCGAGGCCGAAATTCGGGGATTGTTCGAGGTTCTGAGTTCGCGGATCTGTAAAGTTAACGTTTTTTTAACTTTGGAAAATCTGAAGATTGTAGCTATTTATCTATTGTGAAATCTTCGCAAAAGGTAATATTAAATATCTTTGTTAGTTCAATGATAATGTCATGATTTAAGCATGAATGTGGGTTAATATTTGTATAAATTTTCGTAAAAGTTTGCTGAATATAAATGTGTGTGCTTGTTTGGTATCTGATTTACCGTCATTTAGTATATATGGTGTTCCTAAAATATATCTCTAGTTTTGACTGATTCAAATCATCTTCAAAGTTCATTCCATAATTCTGTAATGAATAAATTTAGGTTCAAACACTTGATTCAATTGATCCTTGAAGTCATCTTTCTATTAATTTTGCCCAGTCACTCTTGTAAATAGGCCATAAATTCCGATAATTTGATATACAAGATTATGATAGGTTTTTCTCTTTTAAAAACAAAATTGTTCTTCTTGAAATAC
>NW_017672869.1:0-6765 GCF_001879085.1 Nicotiana attenuata
GTGCCGCTCTGAATAGCCTGAGTAGTTGCTTTGATTGCTGAATAGCTCATAATCTTGTTAGATTTGAGACCCTCTTCCACTATACTTCCCATTTTCACGACCTCATTGAAAGTTTTTCCCACTGCTGACACCGGATGACCATAATAGGTTGGCTCCAAAGCCTGAAGGAAATAATCAACCATCTCATTCTCTTTCATTGGAGGATCGACTCTTGCTGCCTGCTCTCTCCACCGAAAACCATACTCTCTAAAGCTTTCACCGGGCTTCTTCTCAATTTTAGTCAGTGACAGGTCGTCCCAGGTGTACCATCGGGCATGGTCCTGTCGCGTGTACCACTCCAACGCTGCTCCACTTAGACTTTGACTAAAGTAAGCCATCAATAACTCATCCTTTCCTCCAGCTCCTCTCGTCTTGCTGCAGAACCCCCTTAAGTGGGCCACCAGATCGCCATGGCCATCATATAAGTCAAACTTGGGTAACTTGAATCTTGATGGCAACTGGACGTCAGGAAACAAGCACAGATCCTTGTAAGCTACACTCGCTTGTCCTCCGAGCCCCTGCATATTTCGGAATGACTGTTCTAGGCTCTTGACCTTCCGGATCATCTCTTCTTGTTCAGGGTTTTTGGGAGGCTTTTCTTCCTCAGCTGAGAGATCAAGGCGGGGAGTGTAAAGGCATGGTTCAGGCGGTTTGAAAGTGGCTTCGGGCGGGTAATACTGGTTATCATGGGTTTGGAACAAAGGTTCGCTAGAAGACCTGTGTAGTGTGGCAGGTGGGGGAGCCACGAACACAGGGGTGATTGGTGGTGGAGGACATGGGATTTGTTTGGGTGGTGGAGGTGGTGGTGTTTGAGAGGTGGTTCCATAGTACTGCTGGTAAGTAGGGAAAGCCGGTGATGAATTCACTGTGGGAGGATCTTGAGGCTGAGCTAGTGGTGGGAGGTAGGTGGGGTTAGCAGGATAGGCTGGTGGTGGATGTCCCTTCGACCAGGCCTGGTACATCTCGGCCATTTGTTGCTTCAGTTTATACATCTCCTCCTTCATTGCATTAACGTCCACTACTTCCTCCTCCCTAGATGGGTCGACAATGCTTGCTTCCAATTCCTGGTTGACCATGTTTGACTTATCCTTAGAGCGGGTGTTGTAGGGATGGGTTGCCAGAGTGCCAGTCAACTTAACCACTTGCCTGGACTCATCAACAACAACTTTGTTAGCGGTTAGGGTATTAACAGATAGATAACCACACATTGAGGAGTGAATGCACCTAAGCAGTTAACCATTTCTATTATGCCTTTGCTCGGTCACATGCGTCATCCCGGCTTTCCATTTCCTTTACTTGCCAATTGCAAACTTTCTCTTCTCCTTTCAAAATTATTTTTCCACTCTTTTCTTTCCTTTTTGCTTGCTCTCTTTCTATCTTTGTTTTTCTTTTCCTCTTTTGTTTTCCTTTCCTTTCTTGTTTCTTTCACTTTTATTATTACGGTCGAATCCTATGGAGATTGCCTACGTATCACGACCCCGCGTGAATCAGACCAAGCGTAGTTCTTGCAAATAAATGCGAGAAATAAATGCAAGAACTAAAGAAATAATTTTTCGGGAAATTTTCAAATTTTCATTAATAACAACTGCGAGTACAAAGCTACCAAACTATTTGTTGTTCTTTTTCTGAAAAAGGAAAGTACAAAAACCAGACTCAAAAGCAGAAATACAGACTCGATTATCTAGGAATACATCAAAGCTTCAAATCCTGGGGCCCACGGGGCATCTCTCGGCATCGCCACGGGCCTGCGTGCGAGATCCTTTTGCAACTGATCCAGATCATTCATGACCTGGCGAACGAATATCATTACGGAAGCAAAGAACGTGGTACGACCCATCCGCTCACCAGCTTGGCACTTCATGACAATGTAGTTGGCAATGTTTCTGATTCTTTCCCTGATTTGGCCCTTTTCTTGGAGTAGCCGACTTATCTGTTGGGTACGAGCCTCTAGTACCTGAGAATCCTGGAGGTGAAGGTCTTGTAACAATTTTATTTCCTTTTCCATCTTAGCGATTAACCCATAACACTGTTCTCTTTCGGCCCGAAATTCTTTGTCCTGCCGAGCTGCCTTATCTTCAAGAGTATTCATTTTTCTTTTCATGTTAGCAATGGTTCCCTCATAGTTCTTCTTCATTTGTTGTACAAACTGGGCCCTTTTCTCGGTCTTCTTTGCCCATTGTGCCCGAAGTTTTGCCACGTTTCCCTCGGATTTTTCCAGTTCCTCCTGACATTCCAAAACTTGTTTCTTCAAACCTTTAATCAATCTCTCGTCGGATAGACTTCTTTCCCGATTCCTGGCATCTATTTTCATTTGCCGAATTTGGGCTTTGAGAGCTTCATTCTCCTGGGCCAATTTCTTCTTATCACCTTCGTCGGTTGCGGCTTGCAAGGTGTTTTCAAATCGGAGCTCCTGAACTTGTTTTTCCAATGCTCCTATTCGGGCCCTATACTCCTTTTCCTTAGCCAACCAATCCCACCGCACCCGAGCCTCATTAGTGAATTGTTGCACATGTGGCCTTTTGGCGGGTCTCTCGGGAATTTGAAATCTCTTACCAAACCAGACCAAGTATTTGGGATCTACCTCACCTTTGGCTCGGTCCTGTACTATAGTCTTGGGTTCAAGGTACCTGCACTCATTCCAAATCTTTCGAATTCTGCCTTCAGGGAATGCAGCTTTCGGGCCTAACTCGATGACTTGCTCGCTCAGGTCGTCATCGTTGTGCACTGTCTGGAATCTTCCAAGTTGCCGCAAAACTCGTTAAGGAGCATAAGGCTGTATGCTTCGAATACCCATCAAAAGAATGTAAGAGACCTCTGCTGATGTGTATACAGCTTCAGTAGCAGGGAGCCATCCATAAGCCCATTCAACTTTATCTGCGGTCAAGGATCTTAAGCATGACGACCAAGCCTCAGTACCCTCAGGGAATTCAATACCTGTCACCCGGGTCTCGAATTCTGCAATACAACTCACTCCAGTTAAACCGTAATTCATATAGCTTGTGCGGTGACAGAGGTGTTCCTGTATCCACAATTGTAAGAGCAAATTGCAACCTTGAAAGAATTTCTTTGGTCAAAGCTCGGTACAGTTCTGCTACAATCAGGGGAACCACTGTGCTAGTAGGTTTTTCCATGGCAACATCTAGCATTCCTACCAGGCCAAGGTCTATGTGACCGTCCTTTCTTGGACAAATTACCACTCCCAAAAAGGCTACCATGAAGGCTAATCCCCGTCGGGCTTCCTATTTGTCTTTATTTCCAGCATGTGTCAATCCTGTGTTGGGTTCCTCGAAGCCTTTGGGGTTACCATACCGGTGATATAAGAAATGCAATGTACAACACCCTTCCGCCAGATACGGGTCTTGAATATCCCGGCTGGTGTTCAACAAATCCAAGAACCTATGAAGGGTTACCGGTCGTGGGGCCAATGGGTATCTACCACGGAGGTTCCCATTGAGACCGGCGTATCCGGCAATCTCTTCTAATGTAGGTGTGAGTTCAAAATCTAAAAATCGAAATACATTACGGGTCGGATCCCAGAATGGTATCAATGCCTCAATAATATCTTTCCTTGGTTTGATGTTCAGCAAATCGACGAGGCCACCCGAACTTTTGACCACGGTATCTCTGCTTCCCTTTCCCAAATCATGCCACCACATATGGAGTTTCAAAGGGATCTCGCTCAGGACTGAGAAGGTTTCGATGTTACTTGAATCCATCCTGCACATTTATTAGGGGATTTTAATGACTTATTTTGAAAAAATGGCTATTTGTGCGGAAAAAAAATTCTTTATTTAGAAAACAGGGCTTGGATTTGCAAATACGGCCTTTCAGCACTTCTGGGAGGAAGATTTTAAGGCTGTGCCCGCAAACCATGTAAAAATGACTCAGGGTGGCTGTTCTTGCAAAACAGCCTTCCGGCGCCCTTTTAGGGACATTCGGCTTATTTTAGACAAGAGTGGCATCACCCAACTTATTCTCAAAATTTTGACATTTTGGCTATTTTTTGCAAAAGGGAGGTTGGACCCGATGAGGGTTGCCTATGTATCTCACATCCGGTGAGAATCAAACCGGCGTAGTTCGGGCGAATAAACCTAACTATTTTTGAAAATAGGACTCTTTTGTTTTTGTTGGCAAACACGCTATTTCTGAAAGCAAAATTCATTTTTTATGTTTTCTTGTTTAGTGGCAAATAAACAAACTAATTTGAAAATAAAACTCTTTTTTTTTGTTTTTCTTTTCCATTTGGTAAACAAAACTAAAAAAACTACTTTTCTTCTTTTTCTTTCATTTTCTCAAAAATCCGGCAGCATTTCGGCACTACTTGGATATTGGTTTTTCACAACAAATGGTCACCCTCACTAAGTCCTGACACTGCTTATTCACTCATTTAGACAAGCCGGTCAACATGCAAAGCCGAGCAAATAAATGCGCAAGTAGCACGTAAGATACATCAGGATGGTCCATTATTTCAGGTCACCTGTCCTAGACGGACCCAACCCCTGTGTTGAGTCCCCTAAGTCAAATGCATTTGATGCAAACAAGCGCCCTACTAGGGATCCGGCATGAGGTTTTGTTCTTCTAGGTTTTAAAACCTTAGGTTTATTGGTCTAGACCTGGCTTACCCAAGCGGACAACTCGGGCCGAGGGGGAGGCAGCGTACCGGGGATACAGAAGCTCCGCCGGCTTAGCAACTTATCCAAACCTCGTTCTAAATGGGAAAGACTCTAAACAGAAGAGAAGCTACACGAAGTGCACCCTTCTCCATGATGTAGAAGACTCAGAGAGAGGAAGGGATTCGTAACAGTTTATATATACAATTCAATCAAATATCAAAGCGGTAAAACAATTAGCACACAAGGCATGAAACATGTAGGAAAATCAGATAAAGCCAAATACAACAATTTAACTGAGCTCGAATTCTTGAACCCTGAACCGAAGTTCTGGGTTCTTGTCGCCAGCAGAGTCGCCAGAGCTGTCACACCTCCTTTTTCGCTACTACACCCCGGGAAGGGGTATAATAAAAGGAGTTTTTCCAATTAAAGGACAATCGAAACGAGATTCGTTTATTAAGAGATTCAGAGTCTCCACTTGGGAGATTTATGGTGTCCCAAGTCACCGGTTTGAATCCCGAATCGAGGAAAAGGTTTGACTCTGTTTAACAGTCCGCGAACCAGAAATCCGGGTATGGAATTCTGTTAACCCGGGAGAAGGGGTTAGGCACTCCCGAGTTCCGTGGTTCTAGCACGGTCGCTCAACTGCTATATTTAGCTAAGGTCTGATTCTAATACATGTTATCCTATCGTGCAATTTTAGAATTGTTTAACCGCTTTTAATTAATTTTTATGAAAGTGAACGTCGTTTAAGAGCGTGTTTTTGGATCACGTCACATGAAATGCACCCGGATCCTTGACACCTCTTATTCAATGTTTTGGGATTTGGGTTTGGGTTGCATGAAATGCACACCCATAGTTAAGAAGGTAAAATTATTAAAAGCGTGCCTAAAGTGGCTAGCGTCTTGTTAACTTTGCGGTAGGCCATGAAAATTCACTAAATGGCACGTCCCGAATTTCTAAAATATTTTTAATAAAGCAATTAATGAGGGCCCCGCAATTTATGCATTTTTATTTGGCGAGGCTCATCTCGTTTTATTTAAAAGGGCAAATCCTAAAGCAACTATGATTTTCTACTTATTTTTGTCTCTAATCGGGCCTAATTAATTCGCATTTATAAATTCGGGCCTCAAGTTCAAGTCCGAATTCAAACAAAAGGGAAGACCCTCTTAATTTGAACCCGCCACCTAATTTGAAACCCAAATTTATATTTGTGAATTAATTTCCCATATTCCTATGTAATTTTGAAGGGTTTTTGATTTATGGCAGTCTTGGGCCTAATAGCACGCCTCAAATTCAATCTGGAAGGTTTAACTAATTTAAAAGGGAAAATTTACCAAAGCTTTGGGCCAAAAATTGAACCACTTTTGAAAGGTGGGTCAACAGCGAGAAGGAACGGGTGCATGAACGCAAAGATAGGCAGCTGATTTCCAATTCAGGCCCAATCGGGGGCCCAAATCTTTGGGGAAAACTGGGCTTCAGCGAGGAGCAAGACTCCAAATTCAGTCTTTACCCAAAGCAAGTGATTCTTTCACGTTTAGCCACAAGCTAACAGATTTCACTATCAATCAGTAATCAATATACCAAGCTACCTCTTAACACTATCAGGTGCGACTGTTTGATTGCAGATTTATCAGATGCCTATTTTTGGATTCGAATGCGACTGGACTTGACTACTCCTCATGGAAACCAAAGCCTTTTAGTACTAACACCATTCAATTCACACAAGACAACATGCTAGTTATTTGAGATTTTTAGAAGAACTCTAATTCAAACTCATTCTTCAAGCAATGAATACCAGGATCAAGGATGGAATTGACATGCGAATACCCATTCTAATTCACTCTGTAGCCTTTTATACTTAAACAAAACTTGACTCCAGCATTTGAAATAAGTTGACAACAACTTCAATATATCCCCAGCAAGAGATCTGTTGACTAAACTTAAATATAGGCAGAAGTTTCGATTAAAACTCGGCATAATGGGAACATGACATATAACCAGATTTGACTAAATCTAATGCTAATCAGGCATCCATAATAATTCAGAATCATGCTAAATTTCGATTATATAGTACCAAAATCTAACAACTAACTCAAATGGACAACGTGTGACC
>NW_017672869.1:10078-13255 GCF_001879085.1 Nicotiana attenuata
CAGGCCAGGTAATTCCTTTTCGCGTTCGTAGCTATAGGGTCGCGTTCGCATAGTTTTGGAAAGGGAAGCTTCGCGTTCGCGGGTGAACGTTCGCATTCGCGTATAAGGATTTGTAGGCCCAGTAGATTTGTTCTCCGCGTTCGCGTGGATTGAGCCGCGTTCGCGTAGTTTTGGGAACACAAGCATCGCGTTCGCAGTGGCTTCATCGCGTTCGCATAGTTCATTTTGAGGGCTGGGAAATTTGCTCATCGCGATCGCGAGCCTTGGGCCGCGATCGCATAGAAGGAAGTTCAGGAGCAGGACAGAAGGGTTTAAAACATTTCATCCGCGAGCTTAAGTCATTTTTCCTCCATTGTTGAGTATTTTGAGAGCTCTTTGGGAGAAATTGAAAAGGGATTCGAAGAGGATTGATTGGAGGTAAGTTTTATGAACCAAAAACGTGATTATATTGTGAAATTAACCTAGAAATTCATGGAAATTTAGCTAAAAGGGGAAGAACTAGGGCTTGGGATTTCGAAATTTTAAATTGGGATTTGAAGGGTCATTTGAGGTCGGATTAGAGAGTTTTTGATATGTATGGACTCGTGGCGAGATAAGAAACCCGTTGATGTGAAAATTTCTGAGTTTTGAGAAGTGGGCCCGGGGCTCGGGTTTTGCTAATTTCGAGATTTTTGATATTTTCGATTGTTTGCGCTTTGGTTTTGTTCCCTTAGCATATTGTGACGTATTCGCTCTGGTTTTGGTCAGATTCGACGCGAGAGGAGGCCGATTTGAGAGGCAAGGGCATAGCGAGCTAGAGCTTTGGCCGGTTTGAGGTGAGTAATGATTGTAAATGATGTCCTGAGGGTTTGAAACCCCGGATTTGCACAACGTAGTGCTATGTTGTGGTGAGACATACGCTGCATGATAAGCGGGGGTCCATTACTACTAGGAATTGTGACTTGGTCCGTCCCGATTGATGATTTCACCGCGTTTTTGATTTAGATTTAATTATTAGTACTATGATTTGGGCTAGTTGCCATGTTTGGGGCCTTGTGCCGACTTGTAGAACCCTTAGGGGCATTATGACTGATTTTCCTCACTTTAAAAATCATATCCTCAGTCATGTTTCTATTTGTTTAAAACAATGTGAACCGGTTTTATTAATGTTAATCCTAAATGAGGGAAATATGTGGGCTGAGATCCCTACCTTATATTATTGTGCCCGAGAGACTGTGAGTAAAATGACTGAGAAGGATTGATAACCCAACAGTGAGGATGTTATATATCTTAAGGATCGGGCTGCACGCCGCAGCAAATACTTATATGGATCGGGCTGCACGCCGCAACAAATGTTTATGTGGATCGGGCTGCGCGCCGCAGCAATATAGCGCTTGGGCTGTAGGAGCCCCTCCCGGAGTCTGCACACCCCCAGTGAGCGCAGTCGACTAGTTATATGGATCGGGCTGTGCGCCACAGCGATGTATGGATCGGGCTGCACGCCGCAGCGGTTATTTTGATTTCGGTTATTGTGAGAGATATATGGTTACTGGGTACCAGGAACAGATTTATACTTGTTAAATACCTTATAAGCTACCTGTTTTACCTGATCTAAAGAGATTTCACTTGACTTATTCACTATTTTGCTGCCTTGAGTTGATTACTGCTTTGTTATAGAACTGCTTAGTGCCTTTACATATTTTCTTACTCTCAGCCATTATTTATGATTATTACTCACTGGGTCAGAGTACTCACATTACTCCCTGCACCTTGTGTGCAGATCCAGGTGTTCCCGAGGCATAGAGAGAGCTTTCCTGCTGTTCATCATTCACCGGAGTCATCGAGGTAGCTGCATGGCGTCCGCAGACCCGATTTCTCCTTCTATCTTCTTTATTTTCAGTATTCTTAGACTATCTCTGTTTTAGGCTGTTTACAGACTTGTAATAGAGGCTCTTGACTTGTGACACCGGATCGGTGGGCTATGTAGTGGTGTTTTTTTTTATGATTTCCGCACTTCTTATTTACTATTTCAGACTTCTATTTATGTTATTTGGTATTTAAACTTTGTTAATTGGTAATGAACTCTATAAGAGGAGGGTTGTGATTGATAATTGGTCGGGCTTGCCTAGCAATATATTGGGCGTCATCACGACCGGGGTTGGCGTCGTGACAAGTTGGTATCAGAGCCTAGGTTACCTTGGTCTCACGAGTCATGAGCCGGTTTAGTAGAGTCTCGCGGATCGGTACGGAGACGTCTGTATTTATCCTCGAGAGGCTGCAGAACCTTTAGGAAAAACTTCATCTTCTTGAAATTCTTGTCGTGCGAACTTGTTGATCCGAGTACTAAACTTCTCTTTATTCTATTCTCTCACAGATGGTAAGGACTCGCGCTACCGGACGAGGTGGATGACCACCAGTACCACCCACTGAGGCCACCAGAGGCCGTGGACGCGGTCGTGGTCGTGGCAGAGGCAGAGTAGCGAGGGCAGCACCTGTTGATCCACCAGCTGCCCCAGCTCCGGATCAGACTTCAGCAGCACCAGTTCAGGCACCAGCTGTGCCCATCGTGATTCCAGGTCTACAGGAGACCTTGACACAGATCTTGACAGTTTGCACTGGCCTGGCTCAGGCAGTTTCAGCCACCACAGCAGCAGCTACTTCACAGGCCGGGGGAGGCAACCAGACCCCCGCTACTCGCACACCTGAGCAGGTAGTGCAGGGACTATAGACGCCGGAGGCACCTCCAGCTCAGCCGGTTGCACCAGTGCAGGAGTTCAGGGTTCCAGTTATGTCGGGGGATGAGCAGCGTCGTCTTGAGAGGTTTGGTAGACTCCAGCCTCCGACATTCGGTGGTGCTGAGGGCGAGGATGCCCAGGGTTTTCTTGACAAGTGTCAGCGGATGCTCCGTACAGCAGGGATTCTTGAGTCTGGTGGAGTGACATTTACCACCTTTCAATTTACTGGGGCTGCCTTTACTTGGTGGGAGGATTTTGAGAGGCGTAGGCCTGTCGGTGCAACACCCCTTTCTTGGCAGCAGTTCTCCACTCTCTTCTTGGAGAAGTATGTACCGCAGTCCCGCAGAGAGGAGCTGCGTAGGCAGTTTGAGTGGTTGACGCAGGGAGATATGACCGTGACCCAGTACGAGATGAGGTTTTCTGAGTTGGCTCGTCATGCCACCTGGATGATTCCGTCAGATCG